>NW_020185334.1:3623077-3788473 GCF_003031525.2 Neophocaena asiaeorientalis asiaeorientalis | reverse complement strand
GCGTCGGGACAGGGGTTGTGGGGGCGCCCGGATCCCCCGTCCCGGCTCGAGAGGCGCTGGCCGCGCGGGTGGGGTTCCGGAAGAGCTCCAGGCGGGACGGTGCTGGCCCCGCGCGGAGGTCCTGGCGTCCGGGCCCGAGGGCAGGGCTAGCTGCAGCTGAGGACGCCGGGGAGGGGCGAGGCGAACCCCCCGAGGCTCCTGCCGGCAGTACTGGCGCTCATTGAGTGCGCGACCCCCGAAGGTGGCCGAGGTCCAAGGAGGGGGCGCGGCCGAGCAGCCTAGGCGTCGAGCAGGTGGCGGGGCCGCGCCCCTCTCCCGGGGAGGCGCGGGTTGGAAACGGGAGCAAAGTTCCCTGGAACAACTTTACTGGGGCGCAGCCTGCGGGGCCCGACCGATACCCCGGCCTTCGCCCAGCCCCGGTGGCCGCAGGACCCCCGCGAATGCTGGTGGGCTTCTGCGGGTTCAGTTTCCTTCTGGTCCTGGAGCTCGTGCTCCAAGTTCTGAGCTGTATTCGCTGCCAATTCGCTCTTAAAATAGATGGTGTAAGTTTGGTGTTTCGGTAAGAAGGATATTTGCTCTCTTGGGAAGAAAGGGCTTATGTTGCCAGTTTTTTTTTTTTTTTCTTTAATCTCAAAGAAAGTATTGTTAGGGCATACCGGGGACTCCTATTTATCAAGAAACCTATTGTCCTGTGTGTGCTTGGAGAAAGCCAGCTAATTTCTATTATTAGCAGTAAAAAGACAAAGGGAGATAACTGTGCTTTCTTTTTTCCTTTCTTAGAGTACTGTAGTTCCTAAAACTGGCTGCACAAAAGGATCATTGGAGACTTTTAAAACTGCTCAAAATTGCACCCCAGACCAATTAAAATACGGTGTGTAGTTTATAAAGTTCCCTCGGTGATTCCAATAGTGCAGCAGAGTTTGGGAAGCATAGGTTTAATTTAAGAAAGTCAAGATTTTAGTTTTGCGAAGTAGCATTCAGTTTGTAACTGATGAGACAAAACTCTGGCTTCGTTTTCCATAGACAGGAACTCACAAAGACTGGTTTGTTCCCGCCGGGGAGGGAGGGAGGGAAGCGCCTCTAATGGTTCAAACTTTAGCTGAACTGTATAATACGACTCCAGCGTCCAGACATTGTTCTAACTGGTGTTTTGAATTTCTTTTGGGCGTGTTGAATTTCCTAGTAGTAAGCCCACCTTCCTGACCCCTGCCGCACCCAAGGGGTTTCATCTTCTTTTAACCCTCTTTCCTCCTCCCTCCCCCGTTTCCCCTCTTAACCATCCCCCCAGCCTCTGGGAAGATCCCCTCCCCTAGCATGTACCGAGTCTGAGGGGTGACTGCAGGTTACCACAGCAACGGGTCTTCCAGGGGAAGTGGACGGGTCTACCTTCGGTTTTCTGAATGGGACTCTAACTTTTCTAAAGATTTTGAATGACCCTTTTAAGTTCTTGGCCTCAGCTCAGGTAAGGGTGAGTTCACGCAATTCCACTTTTTCTCACTAAGTAATTTCAGAATTATTTATTAATGCTGTTGTATGGAATGATAATGCTAGCAGCTCTGCTGTTCTACCTTTACCAGTCTTTGCACTAAGAACTTGTGTAACAAAGTTCCAAAAGAGGTGGAAGCAACTTTTTAAAATTTTTTTTTCCTTTGGGGCACAGAAATCTACGAAATATATGCATCATTTTTCTAAACTCCGAAGACATATTTAAGAAATTTTAAAAGTGAAATATAATCCTATATCCATGCAAAAACCTTTGCTAATTTGTGGCCCAAAAATGGCATTGTCAGTTTGTAAATTGTTTTGTTCCTAGAAAGTGCTTTGCCATGATTCTTTGCAAAAAGTTAAACCACTTGTAACGTTATACTTTAAAATAACAAAGGAAAGGCACAGTTTGTCTACAGAGTAACCCACTCCTTCCCTTCCCCAACACACACACATCCAAACAAAGATAATTTTTTAAAATGTTCATTCTTTTATGTTCAAAACAGATATTCCACAGCCAACTAATTCCAGTTTACCTTGCAAGGAACTTTTAAAACTGTTCCACACAAAATAGTACAGACATATTTACCTGTCTTTAGGCTTTTTGTTTTTATGAAACCTTTCCAACTTTACTGTGTAAATAATAATCAGAATTCGACCAGTCAGTTCAAAATGCTTATGGTAGTATAGTGACTCCCAGCATCTATTGGGGATTGCAGAGGTTTTCTTTACTCTTGTGTTATGTGCTAGTTAACTTTCTGGTTATCAAGCAGATTCCGTAGGGCTAATTTTCCCCATTTCACTCTGAGAAGAAAATAATAGTGGAAAATCCTCTCTCGTTTGATGGACCTTGTAGTTCAGCAGTAATGCTGTGCAGCTAAGGCAGTAACTGCTCACCTAATCTTTTCATTCCATGTTTAAAAATTGAGGCCTTCTAAGCATCTACAGTTGAGAATTTCTATTCTTTCTATGGTTTTTAAACATTTTAAAATGAAAAGCCATTGTCCTTGTTGTAGACATTTTGGGAATTACCAAAAAAAGCTAAAAAAATAAAAATCACAGGTACATCCAGAAATAATCAACTGTTCATGGGATGATATGCTTCCATTTGTCCCGTTTTATTTGTCTGCGTATATATACTTTTAAGCAAAATTGGCACTTTAATTTCATTTGTATTTTTAAATGCTGCCTTTTCGCTTAATATATCACAGACATTTCCTATGCCCTTAAATCTTCTTTGAAAATAAGATTTTTAATGATGGGTATGCCAAAGTTTATTTAGCTAGTTTTCTCTTTTATGACATATTTCCATTTTCAGTGTTTGGAGGTATGATATTAAATTCTGGTTGCAAATCCTAGCTTGGCCACTTCCGATCTAAGTGACCTTAATTACCTAATTATTTGATTGTGCTTCCTTTATCCATAGAATGGGGGTAGTAATTGTGCCGGCAACATAGAGTTTTGGAGCGATGGAATGAACCAGATAGAGGAAGGTCTTCAACAGAGTCTGGCAAAGGATGTAGGCTCAGAAAGTAGTAGCAGACACACAGGCAGAGCTGGGGTAAATGCCCTTGTCTGAAAGTCTTACTGTCTCTGACTTGCTCAGGCTAGATGTATAGCAGAATTCCTGGGGCAGAGGTGAACTCTTTTATGACTCTTGAGGCCTGTTGCCAAATTGCTTATGCCAGAACACATCGATGCCCTTACACACTGAACGGTCTTTCCATAAGTATCAGCACTCCAGTGTTTAATCTTTCCTAATCTTCTATAAAAATGTGGTCTTATTTTAATTCATATTTTTTTGGTAACTAGTGAAATTAGTAATTTGCTTTTTATTTGTTCATTTTGCCTTCTGAGAGTTGTCCAGGTACTTTGTCCATTTTATTGTTAAATGATGATTTTTAAAAATGCGTTAAAGTATCTTTTAATATAAAGAGATAATATATGTATAATTAAATATTCTATATATATTATATAACATATGCTCGTAATATAAGGAGCATATAATATAAATATGCTCTTAATGTAAAGAGCATTGTGCCTTTATCATATTTGTAATTTTTTTTTGTCTCCACAGCTCGTTATTTGTCTTTTAATTTACTTTATGGTGTTTTCCAAACAACAGGATATTTTTACTTTTATGTAGTCAGCTCTCTCCATCTTGTCCATTATGACTTTTCCTTGTAAATATTTACGTTTGAAAATATAAACAGATGTGAGGTAAATGAAACGAAAATTTTGGAAATATGTTAGACTTATACATTTAGTTCTATATTAGTACATGGATGTGAATTGTTTTACAGCACCTTCTCCTCCTGAGGCAGCCCATCTAGTCTACTAGCACCATCTGTTAAACAGTCCATCCTTTCCTCAATGGGTTGTGGTCTTCCCTTTATTATATTTTAAGATCTTGACTAGCTTTTGGGTCTGATTCTGTTTTAGGTCTTACTTATCTATCATTGACCTCTTATCTTAATCAATGTTAAATCTTTTTAAATGTACATTTAGAATATATAGAAGTATCTGCTAGAGGAAGTCACACTGTTCTTTTAAAAATCAGAATTATAGTCATCTGTCCTTTCAAATAAAAATTGTATTACTATCTTTATACTAACACATGCACATAATTTAAATCTAAGAATACTAAAATACTTATTGTAAAATAAGTGGTCCCCTATCTCTCATTGCCCTCCACCCATCCCCTCAGGCTCCTCAGTGTCAGTCTTTTGACTGTTACTGGTTTCTTTTTCACTGGGACCACATACGAGGTCTTTTCCTGTTGGGTTGATCAGAGGGTGGTCATCAGGCAGCACCCTGCGCTGAGGAAAGGGTCCAGCTGCCAGTGTTGGGGAGACATCTGGCTGGAGTCTTAGCATCTTCTTCACTTTGGGGAAGGTTCTGGTGCTCTCACAGTCCAAATACTTACCTGTTTTATCTACTCTCCCAAGAATCAGTCTCCGGTCTTGCTGGGCTCAGGCAGGGACTGTGGGCCATAGCTCCACAGCCAGGAGGTGGGAAGGGCATCCGGGAAGTAAGGCTGCTAACCTTATTTTAGCCCGCTACCCTTTCTCCAGTTTTGAAGCAAACTGGAGTGCTTCTCAGCTTTTCTCACTGGTGGTGGAGCATTTCACTCTTAGGGCTGCTGAGTTGCTACTTGTCCATCTGCTTTCCACTTTCATGATTTTGTTGTAATTTCCACTACAGTTCTTCAAGTCCTTGCATCTTTGTCTTCTGGAAAGAACTCTTTTTTATTATTATTATTACTTTTTGCGGTACGTGGGCCTCTCACTGTTGTGGCCTCTCCCATTGCGGAGCACAGGCTCCGGACGCGCAGGCTCAGCGGCCATGGCTCACGGGCGCAGCTGCTCCGCGGCATGTGGGGTCTTCCCGGACCGGGGCACGAACCCGTGTCCCCTGAATCGGCAGGCAGACTCTCAACCACTGCGCCACCAGGGAAGACCTGGAAAGAACTCTTTACTGCCATTTTTGTGGAGTTTAGAGAGAGGATGTGCTTGAATGTTTTGTTAAACGTGCCATCTTAACCTGGAGTGCTCTGCAGATGAATCCTTAGAACTGAGAAATATCCAGTTATTTTGGTTCGTTGGCAAGGACTGTCATGTACATGTAAAGTAGTCAGTGTTTCTCTGAAGGGATGTGAAAAGTTATACAGACCTTCTGTCTCTTAACAGAGGTGTTTTGTTTGTTTACTCTTTATATAAGTCCTAATATTTATTGTTAGCGTTCTTCTTAGGTATTTATGTTTTTGTTGCTGTTGTGATGGGTTCTTCAAATTGCCTATTGCTGACATAGACGGTTGTTGATTTTTGTAATTTTATTTTATAGCTGGTTCTTACTCTAAGAGCTTTGCAGGTTTTTCTCTTGGGTTTCCTAGTTACGTAATGACACTTGTGTCTACTTCTTTCTAATAATTATACCTTTTATTTTGGTTTTATGGGAGGTTGCACTAGTGTTAGCATTCTGGAACATTATAAAATACATCTGGAACATTATCAAATAGTAATGGCAGTAATGTGCAAACTTTTGTTCTTTGATAGAAAAAAACAGTAGTACAATATTGGCTTTTGTTTTATCATAATTCCTCATCAGGACAGAGGAAATCTATCCTTTTATTTCCAATTTACCTAGAGGTATTTTTATTATTATTTTTTAAGGGATAGGAATTGAACGGGATTCAATTAGCAGTAATCTGCTAATAGGAATTAGCAGATTACTGTTAGCAGCTACAGTTTATCACTGGTATTTCTTAACAGATCTACTGACTTGAGTCCCAAATATTAAACTGGAGTAAATCCTTCCTTCTGAATAATTCTTTAGAAAAGTGAATTCAGTTTGTGACAAAATTAAAAGATAACATCACATTCAGTGGATATTCATGTCTTCTGTGGTGGGGGCTGTGTGGGATAGAGTCACCAGGGCTTTTTCAAAAGAAAATATTGTAAATTGCAGAATCCAACAATCAATTCTCCTCTTTACTCTTGGCAGCACTTGATATAATTGGTCATTCTCTCTTTTGATTTGATTTTTCTTCATTTGATTTTGAGGACACCACAGTCTCCTGCTTTTCCTTCTGTACCACTGGCTTTTCAGTCATTTTTTTAAAAACGTGTGTGGTTTTTTGTTTGTTTGTTTTCACACCAGCCTGTTAATTTGGAATACTTCAGGGCTCAGTTCTTGTGGGACTCTTGTCACAAACAATTGTAAGATTTTAATAAAGTACCATGTAGCTCCTTTAGACTCCCAATGTGTATTTCCGGTTGAAGTAGGTCTCTTAAACTCCTGATGCATATGTCCCAACTACTTTTTTGACTTCTTCACTTGAATACGTAAAATATACTTCAATTTTAAGGACTAAAACAGAATTTCTGATGCTCCTCTGCAAACCTGCTCTCCCTGTAGCCTGCCCTATTTTGGTGTCGGGGTAGCTCCATTTTTGGGGTTGTTCAAGCCGAAACCTTGGAATCATCCTGACTCTTCTCTTTCTCTCCCACTTTACATCCAGGCTGTTAGCAGATCCTGCTGCTCTGTCTTCCAGATGTATCCAGAATCCTGTCTTCCAAATAAATCCAGGAGTTCAACCCCTTTTCTCACGTCTACTGCAAGCACCTTCCTCCAAGTCTCCAGCACCTGTTGCCTGGATGGTATGCAGTGGCCTCTCCTTTCTTCTTCCCTGCCTTCCTTTAATATGTTATTGACATAACAACCATAGGTTGCATATGCTTAAAACCCTTCTCTGGCTCTCCATGTCACTCAGAGTACAAGTCGAGATTCCTCATAATGATTCACAAAGCCTGACACGTTCTGGTTACCAAGACCTCTGACCTCCTCCCCACTCCTCTCCCTGCAATGGAATGCTCTCCATTCCAGCCATCCTTACCTCCTTGCTGATCCTGGAACCCTCCAGGCACATTCCCACTTTTAGGTCTTTGTGCTGGGTTTTCCCTCTGCCTGTAGTATTTTCTCCCCAGCTGCATTCATGGCCAGCTCCCTCACTGCCTTCAGGTCTTCACTAAGCTACCAGCCACCTCGTCAGTGATGTTTGAGATGTTTGTTAATTCTTGAGGTAGGATTGTATTGCTATAAACTTCCCTCTTAGAACTGCTTTTGCTGCATCCCATAGGTTTTGAGTCGTCGTGTTCTCATTGTCATTTGTCTCTAGGTATTTTTTGATTTCCTCTTTGATTTCTTCAGTGATCTCTTAGTGTTTTAGTAACATATTGTTTAGCCTCCATGTGTTTTTTTTACATTTTTTTTCCCTGTAATTCATTTTTAATCTCATAGCGTTGTGGTCAGAAAAGATGGTTGATATGATTTCAATTTTCTTAAATTTACTGAGGCTTGATTTGTGAACCAAGATGTGATCTATACTGGAGAATGTTCTGTGCGTGCTTGAGAAGGAAGTGTAATCTGCTCTTTTTGGATGGAATGTTCTATAAATATCAATTAAATCTATCTGATCTGTTGTGTCATATAAAGCTGGTGTTTCCTTTTCCCTTTCATCACTTTAAATATGTCATGCCACTCCCTTCTGGCTTGTAGAGTTTCTGCTGAGAAATCAGCTGTTAACCTTATGGGAGTTCCCTTGTATGTTATTTGTCGTTTTTCCCTTGCTTTCAATAATTTTTCTTTGTCTTTAATTTTTGCCATTTTGATTACTATGTGCCTCGGCATGTTTCTCCTTGGGTTTATCCTGTATGGGACTCTGCGCTTCCTGGACTTGGGTGGCTATTTCCTTTCCCATGTTAGGGAAGTTTTTGACTATAATCTTTTCAGATATTTTCCCGGGTCCTTGCTCTCTCTCTTCTCCTTCTGGGACCAATATAATGTGAATGTTGTTGCGTTTCATGTTGTCCCAGAGGTCTCTTAGGCTGTCTTCATTTCTTTTCATTTTTCTTTATTTTGTTTCACAGCAGTGAATTCTACCATTTTGTCTTCCAGGTCACTTATCCGTTCTTCTGCCTCAGTTATTCTGCTATTGATTCCTTCTAGTGTAGTTTCCATTTCAGTTATTGTATTGTTCATCTCTGTTTGTTTGCTCTTTAATTCTTCTAGGTCTTTGTTAAACATTTCTTGCATCTTCTCAGTCTTTGCCTCCATTCTTTTTCTGAGGTCCTGGATCATCTTCACTATCATTATTCTGAATTCTTTTTCTGGAAGGTTGCCTATCTCTACTTCATTTAGTTGTTTTTCTGGGGTTTTATCTTGTTCCTTCATCTGGTATGCCTTTTCATCTTGTCTGTCTTTCTGTGAATGTGGTTTGTGTTCCATAGGCTGCGGGATTGTAGTTCTTCTTGTTTCTACTTTCTGCCCTTTCTGTATTTCTGCTTTGTTAGTGTGACAATTCATTCTTTAAGACTTACCACTGCTACAGTTTATTTTATTTTGAACTGGAAACAGTCAGTACTGTTGGCCGAGACTGAATGGAAAGCATTGCCCTGCCTCTCTGCTGCTGAATTGCAAAATATCCCTTAGTTTAGGTTGTTAATGGATAGCCCAGTTGGAAAACACACCTTGTTTTTTATAGTTCTACAGCTGGGCTGAGGACCTGTATAAGTATTTGTTTTCATTGTGAAGATTTTTTTTTTTTTTAATTGCCACCTTTTCTTGTATTATCCAGTTTTTCGGAAGTGGTGATCTTGCCTACTCAGCACCAGCAAACACACGTACTCTGTAGTAAGGGACTGAGTTTGGCCTTCAGGCATTACATTGTAGGTCTCTGGAAAGACAGGGCTCACATCTAGACCGCCACCTATTTTCATACCTTTGTTCGTGGGACGTGTAGTGGCAAGTCAAGTGTAATAGACTGCATTTAGATGTGTTTTGGGGGGCTTACTGGGGAATCACTTACATTCCTAGGAAGTCTAGAAAATGATAAAATTCTTAACTAGAGTTCAGCAGGCCTCTCTTCTTAAAATAATCTTACTGTCCACATTAAAAATATGAGAAGGGGCCTAGAAGCACCTCCCGCTCCAGATGCAGGTTCAGATGCCAAACTCACTGTTCTAGCTGGTGCTTCCTCTTTTGCATAGCCCTTCCCCCCACCCCCATATAAGACACCCACCCAGGCAGGGGTGCATCCCAGAGTGCTCCCTCCCTGTTCCTGGTTTCTTCCCTCATCCCTCCTGTAGCCTCAGGAGATGAGGTGAGTAGGAGCTAGAAGCTGGCCCGGCTGCTGGAATGGGAAGGGCAGTCACTCCCACTCCCTATCAGTCTCTCTGCAGACTCCCCACCCCTCCCCCGAAGCATTTCAGCACATATTTCAGTAAATGCTGTAGAATATCTTTACAGGAATTAATAGATTTTCTAGTTAATTTAACACTATTCAACAAGTATTTCTTTGGGACTTACAGGATCAGCCCATGCTTACCTGACATTCTGGGTTACTTTATTATCTCCTTTCTCCTGTCACTGCCATGAAAGACTCCTCAAAATGCCAAAATCAATCCTGAACTCTGGGCTAGTATACAGCTCCCGACACATTCTCAAAATCGTCACCAGCCAGTGTTGTGCTCAACCAGGTGGGTGTTTGTTAGGGATGTTGATACCTAATGGTGTTTGGGTTGGGTTATAGGAAAATCAGAGCTTGAGGTCAGATCAACCAGTATTTTGATTTTACAGTCTTTCTATAATAATATATAATTACTGAATGTAAGGTAACTAGGAGGATCACAATCCTACTAACATGCACAACCTCTAAAATCGTTTCAAGAATGAAGCTGAGGAAGTGTTTGAACACCAGCTTTTTAAGAAAAGGCAATTTTTAGGGCTTCCCTGGTGGTGCAGTGGTTAAGAATCCACCTGCCAATGCAGGGGACACAGATTTGAGCCCTGGTCCGGGAAGATCCCACATGCCGCGGAGCAGCTAAGCCCTTGTGCCACAACTGCTGAGCCTGTGCTCTAGAACCTGCAAGCCACAAGTGCTGAGCCCACGTGCCACAACTACTGAAGCCCACGTGCCTAGAGCCCATGCTCCGCAACAAGAGAATCTACCAAAATGAGAAGCCTGCACACTGCAACGAAGAGGAGGCCCCACTCGCCGCAACTAGAGAAAGCCCGCAGGCAACAACAGAGACCCAACACAGCCAAAAATAAATAAATAAATAAGTATATATATATGTATATATATATATTTTTTTTTTTTAAGCAATTTTTAAATGAAAAGTCACTGCTGTATTTCCTTTGTCTGGACTTCTTCAAAGTCCTAACCTAAACTTTATTTCCAACACACTGTTTTCAATTACTTATTATAGAGGAATATTTTGATATTACATAATATCAAATACTGTACTGTATAGAAATAGTATATAGGAAGATATTAAAATGGTGTGTTGGAGGGGGAGGCAGTTTCTGTCTAATGTGTGTCTCCAAATGAAGGAAAAAAGTGAACAGCAAATTCTCTTAAATGTTGGCAGCTGTGCTTACCTTGCAGAAGTTGCTACTTCTCATTTTCCTATAGCAGAGAGCAAACTATCAGAGAGAGAAACTTGCTTCTTTCTTGCTGGTTTATATGAAGCTAGAGACAGTTGTCTACTCAAAGTTCATTAAAATTTTTCTCTTAAGATCTTCAAAGAAGGTGTCAATTGATATACCTTGTACCTTGTATTTGAATTTTCTGAGGTTAGGGTGAAGCTAAGGTGCCAAACAATGTTAATAGAACAAATAGAATATTAGCTCCTTGACTGCTGTTAACTTTTTTAAAGTATTTTTTAAAATTAATTAATTAATTTGTTTATTTTTGGTTGCGTTGGGTCTTTGTTGCTGTGCGCGGGCTTTCTCTGGTTGCAGCGAGCGGGGGCTACTCTTCACTGCAGTGCACGGGCTTCTCATTGCAATGGCTTCTCCTGTTGCAGAGCATGGGCTCTAGGCATACGGGCTTCAGTAGTTGTGGCACGTGGGCTCAGTAGTTGTGGCACACGGGCTTAGTTGCTCCACCGCATGTGGGATCTTCCTGGACCAGGGCTTGAACCTGCGTGGCCCTGCATTGGCCAGTGGATTCGTAACCACTTGTGCCACCAGGGAAGCCCCAACTGCTGTTAATTTTTTTTGTGTGAGAGATTGTCATTTTCTCATGTCCTCCATTCTGTCTACCTAATGTGCAAAAAAATGGTTGAGAATTATGCTCAGAGAATTAATTATTATTTTCTAATAGAGTAGAACCAAAAAGCAGGTATGTGTAAAAACCTGGCCTTGATCACTTACAGTTTTTTTTCTTTAAAGGATCTTCTTTGAAAACGTTTAGTAGCTTACCACAATCACACTTAAAATAAAATCCAAACTCCTTATGATGCCAGGTGAGGCATCAGTGGTTCCTATACTTTCTGACCTTAGGACTCTTATACTCTTGAATATTTTGAGAAACCCAAAGAGCTTTTGTTTATAGGGGTTATCTCTATTAATATTTACTGGAATAGAAGTGAAAACAGAAAAAAATTTAATGTTCACTTGTTTAAAAAATAAATATTTTGATTGAAGCTTATGAAGAAAATCTGGCCTCACACATATAGCTGGAAAAGGAAGGAGTATTTTAATAGTCTTTTCGGATAATGGTGGATATTCTATGATAACTTCAGCAAAACTTGAATGGTAATTTCTTAAAGGTTGATTGCTATGTGGAATCTAAAACCATCAGTGAACTTTTTGTATTCCTTTTATACTAAAATCCATTGATCTGTCTTGTACTTTGAATGGACCTTTTACCAACATGCATGATTCTGTAATGTAATAGCATTGTTATTAGAAAACATTGGTTCACTGAGTTATGCAGATCTTTAAAATGTTGACATGTTTTATTATACAATATAAAAAATTACATTTACCTGATGTCACCTGTGTTAATCAGAAACAGTCTTTAAGAAGTCTTGATAGCTTGGGAAGCTATCAAGCTCATGGTAGCAATAATCAAGATTTCTAGAATTCTAACTTTTGCTTTTTCATTGGCAATAAATAGTCACTTTTCCTTGAAGTGACAGGCTCATTTCATTCATTTCGCTAAATACCTAAGTGTGAATAAGCATACTTTGCATATTTTCTCAAGTGCAGTGGTGTTCCATGAAAAAAGTGGCTGGTTCAGCTCTCACACAAACATTTGCACACGTATTTTTTTTCTCAGGGCAACCGTTCTATTTCAGTTTCACCAGAAGTGCTTTAAGCATACTTCCCATTTCATCACATAGAATATTAAGAAAATGTATACTCGAGGGCTGAGATTTAATAAAATCAACAGTTTTTACTACTGCATCTCATAGAGATTCCCCAATGAAATAATATATGGATTATGGCAAAGGAATGCACGGTAGCTAATCTATTCACACAAGCTGTTTCATCACTGTTCCTAAATCCCCCAGCCCCCACCCCAGGTGTGGGTGGGGAGGCATAGGGAAGGCAAGGCCACTTGACAGGTCCTTCGGTGCTGTTCACTTTGGCTGCTTAGGGTCCACTGGAGTGACTGTCCAGGCTTAGGAACCAGCAGCTTCAGTTGTGAAAAGGCAAGAGTCACAGAGCCTGACTGTGGACCAGTCCTTATCTGTTTAAGGCTCCCTTTTCTGTTGGGAGCAGATGGCTCCTCCTGTGATGGCTTTTGGTGATGTATCACCACTGCCACATGTCACAGAGAGGTTTCAGAGGGCCTCAGCCACTGCATCTACTTCAAGTACCTTCTGAACCAGTGCAGTTCAGAATTGCTTAAAATACTTAACACAGTAAGACACACACTTTAACCAACAGGCGCAAAACAGTGTGTTTACTTCATCCCACCTTCCAAAAAATGTGCTTTTATAACCAGTTGAATTTGTTATTTAGAAATTCAAGCTATATTTTTTGCCAACACACAATTCAAGCCATTACATTTTAACAATTTGTTTACATTATCAACCCTACTAATGATTTTAAAAATCATTGCTGCTGGTAAGTTTCCTTTCATAAACACACCCACCCAGCAAGAGACTTTGCAGCCATGGCTAGGCTATTCAGCTCCTCCACTATTGATATGACCATTTCCATTTATGCTTACTCCAATTATGTAAGATGATATATAGACCGAAGTTGAGAATTCTTTATTTTGGGGGAAGAAAAATAAAACATGTGATTACTTAACACTCCAGTTTTTCTTAGTAAAGTGTTTCACCGAGACAGACACGTGTTAAGAAGTGCATTTTCCTGCTTGTGCTTGTGCCCTGCAGTAATCTGAAATGTGACATTGCCCATCTCTAGCAGTGTGGTTTGTTTGCAGGGTAGGGGTGAGTTTCTAGACTATTCATATACTCAGTCCTGAACACACAGGCCTGTTTTATTACTTTGTTTGAAGATTGGGTGTGTCTAATGTAGTAGAAATTCTTGCATTCAGCGTTCAGCACAGACGAAACACGTTTCAAAGCCACATATAAAAGTCTTCTTAATTATCCATTTTTTAAGATTATTCATATGACTGCTTTCCTCCTTTCAAGTGAATTGCTGAGAATTTATTATCCTTTCTAGTTCATTAAATCACTAAAATTCTCTACTGGTGCTATAAATAAATACGCCAGGCCATGAATTGAGACCAGTTGATAAAGGCAGCTTTGTCCTGGGTAACTGAGTCTTGCTCCTCATTAGCCCATACTTCTCTCTGACTATGCGTATATCTATTAAATTTGAGACTCTAATGAAGCGAAGCCTTGCTCTGAACACCTATGGGGACTTGCTTTAAGTCGTGCTTTAGTATTTTCAGTTGGACTAGATGCTAGATGGATGCAATGTTATAAAACCACGTTTGTGCTTAGACATGTTCGGGAAGCCTCAGGACACAGTTCACAGATGTCTCAGTTCTTTACCACTGTACCTCGTGTAAACCTGCATCTCGGACAGCTGGAAACTTGACAGCCCTCGGTTTCAGACCATGTTAGCCCAGGACCAGTTGCACTCCACAATGCAATCTAAGGTTCTAGATGGACTTATAAGTGCTGGACTTGATCGTTCCTGTTACAGAATGATTGTAAGCCAGGTGTGAGTGTGGTGCTTTTATCTCGTGTTGGGAGGCATGGAGATGAGGCCCTTGGAGAACTTACCTAGTCAGACCACCTAAGGCAGGATGAAATGTGGGAAAGTGCAGCGTGGAGAGGCTGGAAAACCTTCCTTGTAGAGGTGTCTGTGGACTGCATTGTGAAGGATGGGTAGGCTTCTGACAGGTGGGCTGTAAGGAAGAGAGGGCAGGGAGGATGGCGGGAGGCAGTGGGCTCATTTCAGTTCAGGAATAGTTTTGTTTGCAAAGTGAGTGAATGAGGAGTACAAGTCACAGGGCTTGGAGTCAGGCCATGGAGATCCAGAATGCACTGCAAACTGTGGCTTCCTCTCGCTGAGAAAGATGAGACAGAATTTCTTCTTTTTTTTCCTAGATAGATGCTTGGTCTGCACTCCTAGCATGCTGAAGCAACAGGTGAGACCATCCTCCTTTCACATGGTAACCTCTTTAGGAAGAGCAGCACAGAGTAGTTGGTTAAGACTTGGCCACATGCTGGGACTCGCCTGGTGGCACAATGGTTAAGAATCTGCCTGCCAATGCAGGAGACACGAGTACGAGCCCTGGCCTGGGAAGATCCCACATGCCTTGGAGCAACTAAGCCCGTGTGCCACAACTACTGAGCCTGCGCTCTAGAGCGCGAGCCACAACTACTGAAACCCGCACTCCTAAAGCCCGTGTTCCACAACAAGAGAAGCCACCAAAATGAGAAGCCCATGCACTGCAACGAAGAGTAGCCCCCACCCGCCACAACTAGAGAAAGCCCGCGTGCAGCAATGAAGACCTGACGCAGCCAAAAATAAATGAATTAATTAATTATTTTTAAAAACTTGGCCACATGCCACTTAATAAATACCCCTTTTCATTTCCTTTTTATGCCATATTTTAAATTTTATGAGAGAGTATTACATTAAACAAATACTAACATCAACCAGGTCTCCTGTACTGAACTCTCAGTGGATCATGGCATCCCTACAGCTGGCTAGTAAAATGCTTATGTAGAGACCTGACTCCTTTAATTTTGATCACCCTTTTCAGAGACTGTCACCTCTTCCTTGGTTTGGTTCCAGTCATCATCAATACCATGGATCTTGTATGAGTCTAGGCAGTTCTTGACTGTGGTAAAACCGTTGCTTCTCTGAGTGTTACTTAAAAAATTTGGAGCACTAATAGTTGAGTGGCCACTTTTCGAAGATGTATTTTTGACTCGAATGCTTTTAATCTACTCATTTTACTTAGGTACACATGTAAATACTGTCTACCTATTGTGTGATGCAGAGATTGGGGAAACCCAAATTTGAGAGCATATTTTCACGAATAGTCTTGACTTTCTAAATGAAACTTACTTGAGCATTATTTTATGAGCAACTAAATTTTATACTATACCTCCGGGCAGTTGTACTGACCTACTTCTATAGTAGCTCTTAATTAAAAAAACAAACAAAAAGAAAACTTCCTAATATATTATTAGAATTGAATTTTTGTTTAAAGTACCTCACTTTCTTAGTTCTGACACATGCAATGCAACTCTATATAGAAACCCCTCAACTTTTATTCTGGTTAGAACAGCATGAGAGATAGAAGCAACAAGGGGTACTTTATTGGTGCCAAATAATTATTTCCTGCAGCAAATGGTGGTCATCTCTGAATGTTACTTGGTGTTGATATAGTTAAGGTTATGCCAACATTTACAGTACAGTGTGCCTTTATATTGTGTCCTTCACAACAATCATGGGGAATTGTAGACTTTAAAGCTAATTAAAAGTAGCGTAAAACATATTTTTTTATTTGGACTTAAAACAGATTTTACTTTGAGTTTTTGCCAGAAGCTGGTTTCTATAATAACCCTCCATCACAGGCTTCTAATTCTACTTGGATTTTTTGTTAGAACATGTTTTTGTGACTCAGTTTAGAAATGTATGTGCTTTTTTCATTTTCATTTGGTGGTCTCTACTCTAGAAAGGGTATATTAAAAATTGGGTTTGAAGATGCCTAGTAATTTCAGATGTGTTTGTGTTTTCCTGTAGCACAATTTCTCTCAGTATAGCAGATCTCTTATTTTTAGATCTTGTATTGTTTGCTTAAAATAACTATATTTAATTCTAGTCACATACATTGTAAAAATGAAGGAAGGCGTTTCATTAAATAGTAATTAACTAAGGCTCTTGTGGATACGTGTATGGCGATAGTCAAACACAAAATTGGTAACTTGTCTTTTCTATGTGACTTTGCTAAAATAGGAAATTAAAGCTTTTTGGTTTTTGTTTTTCTCTCGCCTTGCCTTTAACAAAACTATCCTACTGATTTTACAGTGATAAAAATTTTCAGTGTAAGATAATGTATATCATTCCCTCAAGTGTTTTGGGGGGCTGTACTATGTTGAGGGAGAGGAGAGCAGTGCTCATTTCTAAGTGCCCCTGAGTGACTGAGGGCAAACGCACAGTGAAGTGACTTATGTTTGGGAATCTCGTTTTATCTTGCAGAGCTTTTCCACTAAGTTGTAGGTGTTGGGGAAATTGGTTTGTTACATCTACCCTGTTAATAAACAGGACTGATATAGAATGGTTTGAAGGTTGGTTTGAAGGTTGTCAGGATTTTTTCTTCCTGTTCCATGTGCTCATTGGAAAAGTGTGGCTTTATCAAATAAAGCCAGACATTCTTTGGTTAAGTACGTAAGTGAAGAGGGCCTTTGGATTTTAATGATCTGAGTGTAGAGATGAGTTTGGTTATTATCTTCCTAATATCAGAAAAAAATATACTAGGCAAAGTAAAAAATACCTATGAAAAATATTTTTAATTTGACTAAAACATATTTTCCTCCTCTGTCAACTAAAGCCAACAGCCGACCTGGAAAAAGCCGCAGCTGTGGTCAGGCAGAGTCCTTCTTTCCAGAATTTCCAATAGGTTTAATGTCCCCTGGTGGGTCAGAACAGCCCCCCTTCGGGCCTTCTCAGAAGAGACCTCCTGAGGCCTGGTTTTACTTTTCTTTGGATAAATTGTTTTCAAGTACCTAGGAGAAAGTCATACATATAATGGGATCATTGTAATATAATAATATTTCTCCCTCTTAAAACTAATGTTTTAATATTGATTCTATTTGTTTGAAAATTATTAATAATTTCAAAGGAGTCATTTAGCTCCAGGTTTAACCTATATATCACATTGTTGTAGGTTAATAAATCTTTGATTGATTGATTGATAAAATATATTTAGCAAATATTACCCAGCTAATAGGCTTCTATTAAGGAGTTTTAAGTACATGTATAGTTGTGTGCCATGAGAATTTAGTAGAAATGCATTGTATTAATGCTGAAACTCTTACCAGTCCTGGCAATGGAAATTCTCATTTTGGAATTTCCATGTAGACTTTTTACCATATCATCGGTTGTCATAGTAGCAGTCTCAATTGAGAATTGTGATTATATACTTTATCAAATGACTGGTTGATGAAAGCTCAATTATTCTAATGTAGTTCAGCCAGAATTCTGAGCCAGCATCTTGCCTGGTTAGGGGAATAATTAACCAACCTAAAGAAGAGAGCCCTTTTTTTCTGTTGAATTATATATATTTTACCTTATTTCACTGATTGTAAGGTGCCATCAGTTGTAAGGTATGCCTTTATTTTATGTACCAATAAGAAAGGGGAGGAGCCTGAAGTTATACTCATAAAATGCCATCAATTATAAGATTCAGCCCAATTTCAGAGATGTTAAAATGTTGCAGTGGGGGAGAAAAAGGAATCTTATAACCAATTAAATGTGGCACATGTCTGTATATACATACATAGAGTTTTAATTGGGTTTTGGTTATAATCATAATATTAAGATATAAAGAAAATTAAATGAAATAAATCATTATTTCTAACAAACATTATACAGATTCTTTAATTCTAGAAATCTAGAATTGGAAACGATAAGAAATATTATGTAGTCAACAACTTTCACACACAAGGAAACTTAACATGAGATCACTCAGAGTATATAAAAATTAGCTATTGATTATCTTGTTTACTAAAGGATCTTAAACTTTACGAAAGAATTTATAGTATTTCTTTAAATACCTATCATTATAGTATCTCATATGATATATTTTATATGTTCCTCTCAAGATCACCTCATTTAACATATGATAGAGAATGATATGGCATTTAGCTGAGTTGTTTAATAGTCCAAACAAGGTACCCAGAGACATAGCTATAATCATCAAATATCATGTTAACTGCTACATGAAATTTTAAAAGAATCGTTGTTCCTGCCTTCAAAGAATTGTCACATTCTACCTTTGGGCATTTTTTCCAAATTTAATGTACAATTTTAAGGTTAACTGGAACTTTGTGTGGTGAATAGGAAATGACTTAGTGAAACAGCCCATGAGCCTCATCCCTCCAGCCCACACAGAGGCATGCCTTGCCCAAGTGTTTGTCTTAGTTATCATCACCCTTGGTGCTAGAATTCAAATTGGGTCATTGTTGAGAGGCCAAATTGAGTTGCTAATGTAGACATTGCTGGGTGGCTCTGGACTAATTGCCACTTTGGGCTCTCTCAGGAGGTGGGTACAGCTGGGTATCCACCAACAGGTGGTCTCGAAGTCCAGTGGACACCCAGCCTGGAATGTGGGTTCCAGGTGCACACCTGGGCATTGTGTGGGACCTGATCACAATGCACAACAGAGATCTTGATTATTGAACCTCACTTGTAAAATCTGAACAAGAGCCCCAGCAAACCGGAGCCTGCTTGGTGGGGCTGGAGCAAGCCTGCAGATGGATGAAATGTCAGTAGCTGTAAGCCAGGAAGATTAGGAGGGCAGGGAGCCAGATGAATCTTTGGGTTTTTGTGTTTTGGAAAATTGTATCACAAATATTTCCTGCTTTGGGTACAATTGTTACTAATAGTGGAAGTTTACCTTTGCAGAGTGTTTTCAACTTCTATCAAAGTGCTTTCACAAGCATGTAATCTTGCCTTCAGGAGAAACCTGAAAGGGATGAGCTAGGTAGAATCACCCCATTTGGCAGATGAGTAGAATGAGGTTTACAGATGCTAAGTAACCCTAGGTTCGCTAGTTATTGGCTCTTTTTTTCCCACTATGCGGTGCTGCCAGCGCTTGACTGTATTTATTTCCAAATTTAACACGCATATAGTCTGTTTTCCAGCAACTGTTGCTATCTTTAGAGATTGCCACCATTTTGTCACTTATGTTTTATACCTCCCAAATCAAAACATAACTTTTGCTCAGTACTGAAGAGAAAGATAAGCAAAACCAAAACACTCTTCCGTCATAATTTATCAGGTTATATTACTCTCCCCTGTTAGGTTCTGGAGGTGTCCACCCTGTAGCTGTTTAGGTGTCTTGTAGTAAACCAAATACAAGTCCAGACAAGGAGTGCAAGGTTAGAGCAAGTTAAACAAGAGTTGCCAGCATTGTTAGTTGTTGACATCGCATTTGTTGGTGTTAAGCATGAATGGCTGGCTTTCTAATTTTCATTTTACTGGAGAGCCTCTTCTGTTTTTGAGTGGCTTCCTCATGGCTGCTGTGCTCCTGTGTTCCTTCCTGTTACAGTTCCTCTCCATTTCTTCCCAGAAAGTGTCCTCCCATTCTTCTAGCAGTTGCTTCCTGCAGGGTACAGAGTATATATATGTTCATGGTTTTCATATCTGTAAATTCGGACGTGTGTTTTTCTTTTGAAGTAGATTAGAAGTATGAAGATAAAGCATTACATAAGATTGTGGGGTAATTACTGTGGGTGAAAACTAGAGCGAGTGGAACAGACACAGTTAAGCAAGCAGTCAGGAAATCTGCGCTCTAGTCTGGACATTGCCCCACAACCTAACTGTGGACTTTTCACAAATCCCGTAGTCTTCTGGACCCCTAGTTACCTTATCTGTGGGACAGAGTTGCATTAAATGATTTCTATAGTCCCTTTTAGTTCCAAACCTTACTCAAGTCCCCAAACTGAGTAAACAAGATTCTGTAATACCAAATAAAGACCGGATGTCTGGCAGACCTTCCAGTGGTGAAGAGGATGATTTGATCTAAGTGAGCTTAATTCTGTTCATAATTTTATTATTATGGGGAATTGAATGGGAAGAGATAAAGGTGATTGAACTTTCCGGCAGTTATAAAGTTATCTGAAATCCACTGCTATTCGCTAACCTTTTAAGCTTGGTTCCCAATCTTGCTCACCATTGCATGCCCGACACCTAATACACTGCATGATCAGCATGTTTGTATTTTGAGAATACTTTCATAAAAGATTGATGGGCTTCTTGACTTCACCTATTTATTTACTTTAATAGGGCAAATTAACCATGTCTCATAACAGCTTTAAAATTCAGGACGTGTAGGAACAAGTGGTATGCTAGCCAGAAAGAAATTTTAGACGTGAAATTTGACAGTAGATACCAGGCTGGTATTCTTTATTCTTCAACCCAGTGGGTGATGTTTATGGGTTACAGATTCAATAGATGGGATTTTAACTATTTATATTTAAATTCAAGGGGGGGGGGGGAAGAAGCCATAATTTGTGTTTAATGAGATAGACTATAGAAATGAAAGCAGAAAATAAAATGATACAATGAATATTTTAACTATTCAAATTAATCTGCGATTTCCATAACATTTTATTATGTTCTGCATCATGAATTACTCTGAAAGACAGATATGGCTTCTCTTTCCAGAAAAATAAATGCAGACTCCCAATTTTGCATGTGATTTGAGGGGTTTGTTTCATGGGCTCCATTAAGTTGATGCAGCCTTGCCTTCTTCCTTGTCTAGTGGCCCCTAGTCCAAATTCCTGATAGGAAGGAACCCTGGGATGTTAAGCCTTAAAAGTCCTTGGAAATAATCTAGACCAGTGTTCCTTAAACTGTGGTCATGAAATCAATGGACTGTATCAAAACCAACATTAAAAAGAAAAGAATAAAACAGAAAATACCAGAGTGTTTCATAACATGCTAAGCATAAGTTTTGTTTTGTGACCTTCTTTCCATCTGTATATAGATATATGTGTTTGTGGGTGTTAGTACCAGGTCTGAATACAAAATGGATTTCTTACTGTGGATTGAGGGTAAAGTTTGAGAAACACTCATCAATTCTGGATGAACCTCTTCATTGTGTAGGCGCTTTAAAGGCTAAATGATGTGTTCCGACACTTTCCCTCCCTCCCCCTCCCAACACACACACACAGCTCTTTAATTTTTAGTGGCTGAGCCAGGACTGAACTAGACTATTTGATTGCTAATTGTGCTGTACCACAGTGCTAATTTTTTGAAATAGAATTTGAAGTAGATTATTTAAAAATATTAGGTGGTTCATCTGTTTCACACTTGGCATTTTTTAATCCTTTATTTTTCCCACTAATTGTCTCTGTCACTGCCCTTTAAAATAATTTGGGCTTGAGCTTCTTTTCCTGAAAATTGAAAAATATTTGGGGACCTCTCAGTTGGCTGTCTACACATCTGAATCATAGAATTTGACACTTAGGGGCTGATCAGAATTTCAGAACAAGACATGAATGTTCAAAATTAAATTATTTTTAATTATTTGTCCATTCACTTGAATGTGAAACGCGGCTCCAGATGTTGATACCGGAACATTGGGAAGACCTTGTAACATTCCCTTAGTCACGTGTATGAGGTTTTCTCAAACTTGAATGTAATATAGATTACTTGGAGAGTTTTGTTAAAATACAGATCCTGATGCAGAGTCTGGCTGAGGCCATGGGTTCTAACAGGCTCCCAGGAGGTGCTGCTGCTGCTCCTTCGACCACACGTGCAGTAGCAGGGACCTTATATTAACTGTCTTATTATCGTGGGAAGAAACGGTGGCTCTCAGCAAGCTTTTCATTGTCTTGATTTTATTCACATTTTCATGCCTTTCCAAATTGGCAACAAAAATTAAAATATCTTTCTTGTTCTTTAAAAAACTGGATTATTTTTTGTAGTTAAAAACATGTCCTTAGGGCTTCCCTGGTGGTGCAGTGGTTGAGAGTCCGCCTGCCGATGCGGGGGACACGGGTTCGTGCCCCGGTCCGGGCGGATCCCACGTGCGGTAGAGCGGCTGGGCCCGTGAGCCATGGCCGCTGAGCCTGCGCGTTCGGAGCCTGTGCTCCGCAACGGGAGAGGCCACAACAGTGAGAGGCCCGAGTACCGCAAAAAAAAAAAAAAAATGTCTTTAAAACAGCCGTGCTCATCGGTCCTCACATCCGTGAATAAGGACAAGGCCCCTCTTTGCAGCACTGTACTAGGTGATTCCAGTTTAATAAATATTTCCAAGCTTCTCCACAAAACTTAATTTTCTAAATAACTGAAACTTAATTTTATAAAGAACATTTTCTAAAATATTATATAATTTTCTTTCTTAAACTATTACGTGCACTTTTTCCTTTATTCTAGCGGTATAAGAACAGTGTATTTTGGAGGCTTCTGGTGAAGGGTGTTGAACTATGTGCAAAATGAATAAAAACCACAAAACTTCTAAGTTATTGTGTTTGTCTTTAATGCTTTTTGTCTGTTTTGGCTTTCCAGCTGCTGGTAAGTCTGTCTCAAAACCCTTCATTTCCCTTCCATTCTAATTGATTACTTCTGACCTGAAGGAGCCAGCTACTAGGTTTGTTAGAAGTACGTAGGGAATTAATCCCAGTCAAAAGGAGCTCCCTGTCCTGGGGACTTCCCTAGGATGGTGATGGTCAGGAAGTTCAGTAGCACTTGAGCAGGAGAGAAATCCTTTGGTTTTAATCATATTGTGAAAAGTTAGCTCTAATAGGAACTCACTTGTTTCTTCTTTGTGCCTTTCTCCATGTGTTTCTTTCTCTCTGTTTCTCTTCTCTCTCTCACACACACACACACACACACACACTGTGTGGTGAAGTGTGTTTGCAGGCAATTGGAAGTGTGCGTATGTGTGTTAGCCCTATGACTGGGAATGCGGTACTTGTAGTAAATACGTGGCACTTCAGGGTTTGTACGAAATGGGGGTGAACAACCTGTGCTAAAGACCATGGTTCTCTTTGCACACAGTCCGTCCTGCAGTGGCTTTGTAAACAGGTTTAAGAATAATAATGATGACAATAAAGAGGATATTCCTTGGTTCAGTTTGGTGATTCCAGGTCCCAGGGATTTAAAGTCTGATTTTAGTTGTGTTATCTTTAGTAGATTGTCGGTTATAACAGCAACCAAAGCTCCCATTTGTTGGGCCCTCCATCTCAGGAGCTCGTTATTCAGATGGATGTGGTGCAGCCAGCAGGGCTGTGGTCATGAAGGTGCATCAGGTGGGGGCAGCACGTGGCTGCCGCCCTTCAAGCCAGTGGGAGTGATAGTGCTTCATTCTCCTCATTAGGCCCCCCTAGAAACGTATGTGCATGTGTGCAACCTGCAGCAGGTGTGGTTTTTCTTTACTCAGCAAAGCTAGAAACATTGGAGGATTCACATCTATAAAAACCATGTAGTAGTACGTACTGTTCTGATTCAAAGCTGAGAGAACCTGTTTGCATCTTAACTGTGCAGCATGTATCATTTTGGGTAGCCTTATTATTGGTTTTGTGTTAGAATTTGTGAATTACATTCTTTAAAACGGTGATGAGGCTAAATGTAACCATAACATTTAGGTTGAATTTTCTTGAAGTCCTGAACAGGGCCCCATTTCACATATTTTTAGTGAATTACAACCTTTAAACACTGATTACCAGATTTGTCTCATTTGAATCTTATTTTTACATCCAGAATGTGTCTTATGTTTCAGTGCAGCTAAACCTACTGGTATCATTTTAGTCTAATTAACAGTATTTTGTGATCTGGGACTCCTGTCAAAGATCATTATAGGAGCTAGAAAACACTGGGGGGTAAAATGAACACATGACCTCATCTCTTATTTGTACTAGACTATAACTTGCATTCAAAGAGACTAAAAAAGGAAAAAGAAAAATTTCATTCCTTCCCATTAAGCTGTAATAAATGTGTTTAATATGGTTTTGCTATTAATAATCCCTTTTAGCTGGTAGAATGGAAGATTTTGTTTGAAGTACTAGAATGCTGCCGGGATAAAGATTTTACTAGAAACAGAGTAGATATCAGTCCCTGCTTGTTTAACTGGGGGAATAAAAATGCACATCTACTGAAGAAAAATCTGTGGACATAAACTCTTCTCTTGCTGTTTTCAAATATATCTCATAGGTTGTTTATCTTATTTAAATGTACAATAATATAGTAGCCAAGAGAATGCAACTGCTGTTCCTTTAATATCAGAACTATGCACACTACAATAGGTGTCACTGTTTTGCTTGGTCCAATCATGACTGGTGACTTCAGCTATTGGCTCCGAGCACTGGCTGTCTGACTCCATCTGCAGGGCTGTAATACCTACTCTCCTCCGATCCATTCACCACACAACTTCAGCCGGCCGAACAGACTCACGCGGCTCCAGCACATCTTGCTAACCTAATTCAGAAAACAAGTGCTACGGCTCTCTGCCTGTCACCTTCGCGCAGTGTAGCATTTTCAGGTGATCTAGGAAACTGGGTTATTTTTATGAGCAAATAAGAGAAACAGGAATCATGATGGGGATGTATTTAACAGACCCAGTACTGGATAAAACTTAAAGCCAGTTTCTAATTCAACATAGTAAAAAGGTCACCTTGCCCGGCTGAGAAAAGAAGCAAAATATCAGCTTGCTGGTCTCTGCTCTCATCTTAGCTCGTGCTAGCCTCTTTTCCTTGATGCTCACACCGATTTGGAATATCTGGCTATAAAGAGAGACCTACTGTACTCATGGTAGATGACAAGGAAAAGAACATGAAATGTCTCACCTTCTTCTTGATGCTTCCAGAGACGGTAAAGAACAGGTCCAAGAAAAGCTCGAAGAAAACAAATCCCAGCAGTAGCAGCAGCAGCAGTAGCAGCAGCAGCAGCAGCAAGTTGCCTCCAGTTTGTTATGAAATAATTACCTTGAAGACTAAAAAGAAGAAGAAGATGGCTGCTGATATTTTCCCCCGAAAAAAACCAGCCAACTCCAGCAGCACCACTGTCCAGCAGTACCACCAGCAGAATCTCAGTAACAACAACCTTATTCCGGCCCCGAATTGGCAGGGTCTTTATCCCACCATTAGAGAGAGGTAAGTGCCGGGCCAGCATATTTACTTTAAAAGTTTTCCTGTGTTAAAGTTTCTGCTTTTGCACAACGTGTAATGTATTTTAACATAAATCTGTGTTTCCTCTTTTCCCAGAAGCTTCATTGGTAATGGAAAACTGCCTTGTATCTTTTCCAGAATAGTACAGCTGTTTTCCTCTTAGATAAAAATGTTTTTGTAAGCTGTAACATTTAGGTGACAGGGTTGTGTCTGTGGGTTATAGAAGATAGAAACCTTTTATTTGTCCTTAAGTCTAAAGAAAAGTTTGGATAACTTTTTTTTTTTTAAACTTCAGTTACTTCCATGTGTTTGCAGTGATTACAGACGCAGTTGTATTGTTGGAACCTTTATTTGTAGCTTTACCCTGAAGTTATTAAACTGTTGTTTAGCTTGTGAATCTTTTGTGGGTTTTGTATGTTGGGGAGGGGGTGTTAAAACTCTGTGAATTAATGAATTGCCTCTGTTTACAGAAATGCAGTGATGTTCAATAATGATTTGATGGCAGATGTACATTTTGTGGTTGGGCCACCAGGTGGGACTCAGCGGTTGCCAGGACACAAAGTAAGCAACAGATGCATTACTCGTTTAGTACTGAGATTTACAAAGAGGGACCCTCTCCGTGAGCCTGGAACTTGGGGTGGGCAGCTTGCCAATGGCAGGCAGTGCGTGTTTCACCCGATCACAGAGAAAGCGCAGCGTCTCCAGAGGGCCTTGGCCACGCTTAATTTTTTTCTTTGTTTCCTTTTACCCTGCTTTATGTCTCACACAAAAACGTGCCCTCTTAACTCTACAGTCATGGGAAGTTGTCGTGATAGGTTAGGAAAGTCATATGTTTACCCTTCTCCGAGAAATCTGTTAGATAAGCTTTTATTTTATTTATTTTATAATGAGGGAACTTGAGCATCAGTCTGTTAAAGCCTTGATAATTAGCAGCATAGAGACTGGTTTGCGTGAACTTCTGTCTTTTGCTTTCATGGCCAGATCCACTGTACCTTGGCTTTGTCAGTAGAGCAGGTGTTAGGTGCTCTGTGTCCACTAAAGCTGATTGCTCAGAGTTGTTTTTCTGGATTGGTTTGCTGAAAATGTTTTCAATTTAGTGCATGAAATAAGATTTCCCTTTCTCCACAGTATGTTTTAGCTGTTGGGAGCTCTGTTTTCCATGCAATGTTTTACGGAGAACTTGCCGAGGACAAAGATGAAATCCGTATACCAGATGTCGACCCTGCTGCTTTTCTCGCTATGCTGAAGTAAGCATCTTGCATATGTTTGGAAAGAGTTTGTTTATGCTGTTTTTGTGGTCTTATGGCTTCACAGTTAAGTATAACTTCCAGGTAATAGAAAAGAGAGACTGATGAAGAAAGTGGATGCTGCTTACCTTGTAAGTGTTTTTGATGAAAACTCCTGTGCATCGTTCATGGGGAGCATGTGGAATGAAGCAGGCGTTTACAATCACACCTTGACATGGAATTTGGGGGCAAGTGGCACGTATAGTGATTTCATTTTTAATGACTTATAATTAAAGAAAAAGAACTTTCTGGTGTGTTATCTAATAGAGCATGTTCTCTCTGAAAGTATTGTGTGTGAAGAAGTCTTTAAAAAGACATAAATTATATTTTTGCTTCACAATTCCAGAAATTATATATACATTATTTAAATACTACCAGTTAGGAGGTTTTTAAGTTTTCTAGGAGTTATTGCCTCCTATCAGCAATTATAAAACTTATTATCTGTTGAAATTGTCTGATCTTGATGCACACATACATACACGTGCTGTCTGAAGTGACATGAAGTCAGATACTATTTCTCAAGGATAAGAGACATTTGCGTTTTGTAGTAGAGGAGAAATTTTTGGAAGATGAATAATTTTCTATAGATGTATATGGATTTGTTCACAAAAACTTTAATTGGTCATACAGAAGTGTAAAGTTATAAGATATAAATTTATTTAAAAAATAGTTTTCTCTCTCCTGGGTCTTTTTCAGAATCCAGTAAATGTTTACCAGATAAATAGAATCCACTTCTGTGACCTGTGTTGGTGCTGGACAGTGAGATAGTCTACTGTGTGGTTAGGGTCCAGTGATTATTCTAAGTAATGTTTAGGTGATTTTTCTTGATTCTTATTGTAGCACACCAAAGTGTACCAGAGTTCAAGGTTACCTGCTGCTGTGGGGATTTTGAGTCACTGGAATAAATTGCAATGTTTGTTGAAAAAAATTATTCATTGGCTCAACAAGTTGGACAGTAATCCCACAAACGTTTAAAATGTTGATATATATTGTCTTCTGCCTACTGAAAAATATTATAGTTAGTTCCAGAACTTCAAAGTGTTTAATTCTTTATGTGTAGTATAGTTTTGAAATCCATTTGTTGCTCTCTAGAACTTTCATAGTGGGAGATAGGGAAATTAAAGGCAAGTGAGCACGTGAAGTACCAAAACATAAACTAATCCGCTACTTTTAACGAACAGACACTTTGTGACCTTGGTAATGTTTTAGAGATATACATACAGAACTCAGTTTTACCTGTAGCGATTTTTGTGTGTTGTTTTTTCCCCAGTGAAGTTAGCTTTGTATATTTGACATTATTTCTGTTGCAGAGGAGAATGCTGACACTAGTTCGGCATTTTGTCATCACGGTAGTCAGACGTAGACTGTTGTGTTGCCGCAGATATATGTACATAATTAGGAAACCCAAGTACGAGTCACAAAATTCCGTTTCACGTAAGCCATTTGATTCATCATTTGACAGGCATCTTTTCTTATAAATGTGTTGCCTAGAATATATCTTGATACAGCTTTTTAAAATTATATGAGCAGTCCACATAAAGTGGTAAGAATCAGAAATGTAGCAGGTGCCATTTACTGTCATGCTGGGCTTGATCAGCACAGTGTAGTTGCCTGGGATAGCGGAGGCCAGGTTTTCCTCACCCCTGCATTGTGGGTGAGTAGCCAGTACTACTGGAAAGGGGGCTGTCAAGAAAAAGGGAAGACTGCTCACTTGCCAGTTGTAGGGTAAGAGCTACAAAGTGCTGGCCGTGCTGCAGAATCCTCCCCATGGTCCTGGTGCTGCAGGTATTTAGTCGAGCAGTCTTGCCATCTTGCCAGTGGCTGGCTTAGTCTATCAGAAAAGAGTAAGGGCTTCCTGGGAGAAAAAATTCAGGTTCCATTCATGATTGTGGCCATTTTTCTCATTGCCATCCTTATATTTTTGTACTTTGTTACAGAAGCTATTGCTTATTTCCTGTTATATGTGTTTCAGTAAGGAAAATGTCACAGCAGGTAGCTAGAAACATTTTTAAATTATGTTATTAGTATGTATTTTTTACTCATGTGCAGTTCTTACTATCTCTTAATCAGCCACAGCATCTAAAAGAAGCAGATGATTTCTATCTTTACATAGCATCTTGGGAGATTGACACTGTCCCCCAAAACAATAAGAAGTGTCTTATCTCCTGAAATGGGGACACTTCACAGAAGCACACAAATAGTGCATACTTAGACTTTCTTAACTTTGTTTTTTAATTAAGTGTATCTGGAAATAATGTATTCTTTAATTCTGAAGGTGGAAGGAATGTGTGGGGGAGAAGAAAGAATTTAGAGTTAAAAAAAAAAAGCCAGATACAAAGCCTGCGTTGGATTCTATGTAAAGTTAACCGGAAGGTAGCATTGGAGCCCATATTTAAAAATCTATTGAACTTGGAACTACTTGAAAAATATCTTAAGATCAGGTTTTGTTTTGTGTTTAAGGAAAATCCAAGTCATTCTTACATAAAAGCGTCAAGATGCAATCATTGCTAACATTACAGTATTGATATTAAAGATACTTGTTTCCATCTGAATTTGCAGAAGAATTTTTAAGTAAGTCTACATACATATATTTCTCCTAAAACATATAGGGGTTATTTTTAACTAAATATAGTATAGTATATATAATAGAATTTTGCTATATTTTTTCCTCATATTCACTATTTTTGATTTCAGCCCTTTCTTAAACGTTCTAGTATTTGCTATATTCTGTAGCTTTAAAATAGAGGCTAGAATGGTTACATGAAGTTAATGTCTTTAATTATACAAACTTTCTACTAAGTTGAAATATTAATAACTTATGAATGTATTTCAGATGTTGTTTTAATGTCTAATCGTGTTTGTAATAACTGTCACATAAGATTTTCTTGGAACTAACTTGAAAGTAGTTACATCTTTTCTCACTGGACACGCTCATTTTTGTGAAAATTCCGTTTACATGCAGCGCTTTTTCTTGCAGATATATCTATTGTGATGAAATTGACTTGGCTGCTGACACAGTCTTGGCCACTCTTTATGCTGCCAAAAAGTATATCGTCCCTCACCTCGCCCGGGCCTGTGTCAATTTCCTGGAGACCAGCCTGAGCGCCAAGAACGCCTGTGTCCTCCTGTCCCAGAGCTGCCTGTTTGAGGAACCGGACCTGACCCAGCGGTGCTGGGAGGTGATCGACGCCCAGGCCGAGCTCGCTCTCAAGTCTGAGGGGTTCTGTGATATTGACTTCCAGACACTAGAAAGTATCCTCCGCAGGGAAACTCTGAATGCCAAAGAAATTGTGGTTTTCGAGGCAGCTCTCAACTGGGCTGAAGTGGAATGCCAGCGACAAGATCTGGCTTTGAGCATTGAAAACAAGCGCAAGGTCCTCGGGAAGGCGCTTTACTTGATCCGCATCCCGACCATGGCCCTGGACGATTTTGCAAACGGTGCTGCACAGTCTGGAGTCTTAACTCTGAACGAGACGAACGACATCTTCCTTTGGTACACCGCGGCCAAGAAGCCCGAGCTGCAGTTCGTGAGCAAAGCCCGCAAGGGCCTTGTCCCGCAGCGCTGCCACCGTTTCCAGTCGTGCGCCTACCGGAGCAACCAGTGGCGCTACCGGGGCCGCTGCGACAGCATCCAGTTCGCCGTCGACAAGAGGGTGTTCATCGCGGGCTTCGGGCTGTACGGCTCCAGCTGCGGCTCAGCCGAGTACAGTGCCAAGATCGAACTCAAGCGGCAGGGTGTCGTCCTGGGGCAGAACTTGAGCAAGTACTTCTCAGACGGCTCCAGCAACACCTTCCCCGTGTGGTTTGAGTACCCGGTGCAGATTGAGCCAGACACCTTCTACACGGCCAGCGTGATCCTGGACGGCAATGAGCTCAGCTACTTTGGACAGGAAGGCATGACAGAAGTCCAGTGTGGCAAAGTCACTGTCCAGTTCCAGTGCTCGTCGGACAGCACCAACGGCACTGGGGTGCAGGGGGGTCAGATCCCCGAACTTATATTCTACGCTTGAGCACGCTTCCCGGAGCAGTGCAGGCTCTGAGGTGCACACCACACTCCTGCTTGCTTGATGCTTAGCTCAGCTGCAGATACGCAATCAGCACAGGTAATTTGTAATGAACGGAGCTGTAGGCAGGTTCTAATTTCTTTCAACCTTTTAATTATGTACAGACAAAAATGCAGCATTCAGCTTTTAACTCTATGCCTAAAAGAGCCAAGTTCTCATCAAGGCTTGTGGTTCTTAGAGTTGGATCTATACATCTGGGGAGATTTTGAGTTCTTTTCCAACTGCCCCACTGACCTCCCAGTTTTGTCCCTCTTAGGACAATTTTCAGATCACCTCAGATTCCCTTTTGGGCTTTATTTTAAATAGGAATAAATAGTCTAAAATAACAATAACAAGGATTATTTTTAAACAGAACCCTTCACTTCCCAAAAAACAGATAAACCTCAGTGTACAATTTTGAAAGACGTTTTGCTTGGTAATTAATAATTTAGAAAGTAGACAGTAGTCACCTTTACCTTCTTATTTTATTTCCTTTTAAATATTTTACTTTTGGGCATTGCTTTTTCTTAAATCCTAAATTCATAAGATTGTTAAGTTTTAAACTGCAAAGTGTCAATATGAAGTAAGCAAGTAAGAAATTGGAAGTTTTAGGTCATGACTTTTGCTACAGACAGATTTATATTCTTTTCGTTTAGAAGACAGAATATTGCAGTACAGAGGCTTCTTTTAGAAGTAACTAAATTATAAAATTTTATTGTCATTAGGAAAAAGTTGCAGGCCTATTAATTTAAACTAAAACGGTTTTAAAAGGAAGCCTAAAAAAGTCCCATACGACAGATAGTTTAATTGATGGCAAATTATAATGCAGAGTTTGAAAAAGTCAGACCCTTTTCCTTGCTTAGCTTCTGATCCCTGCCATTTGCTGGTTTTCAAAAGTTGTACTGTATAGAATTCCTATTCCCTTTTTCCCATGAAAAGAGGACCAAACAATTCTTTAGATGAATGGAATAACAATTAGTTTTGTAGCACCACGTGTTAATGTAATAAGATATTTTATTCATTGATTTTTTTCTTAATCTGTAATGTATTTCACCGGATCTACTTGGACCACATTGTATCTTCTCTTAGTTAATTATAATTCTGTCCTGTTCCTGGACTGCTAGAATCTGGCCTCTGGCCATCTTAAAGTGCCAATATATGCCTGCAGGGTTTTTAGAAAATGGTCTAGAGCGATACACTTGGTGATACCTAATATTCACTGCCTCAGCATCACATCCAGCTCTCTTATTTATCCACGGATAATGTAAACAAAGGAGGGAAAAGCTCATCAAAACATTCTCCTTCAGCGAAGGCTTGTGCTGGCTTAGTGCCTGTGACCCTGGTGGTGTCCACTGTGTTCACTCCCATTTGAAGTATCCATGTGTTTCTGGGCAGCTTTTCTGCCCAGCGTGATCCTGAGATGGCTTCCCCGCCACCCAGAGTGTGGTCACTGGCCGCCTCCTTCTTCTGCTCTGTGAGCCCGAAGCTGGCTCTGGAGCAGGGGTTAGTCCTGGGGTGGGTGTGTGCGTGGGTGCCCGTGCGCGTTCAGGTGCATGCCAGCTCAGGAACTGTCTCCTCCCTGCCTGGTCAGTGAGGGCTGGGACAGAAATGGTCCCCCTGCTGGCCCCAACTGGGCCCCAGTGAGTGACTGCCTGTGCTTCTGGGCCACTTCTCCCCCTGTAGACATGGGCTTGTTGCTTCGGCTGGCTTCCCTGATGGAGGAGAACACTGGATTATGGGAAATGTTTTAATCACCTTTACCATTACCTATGTCTGTTAGCATAGATGATCAAAAGCTATTACGGTGATTATAGATGAGTATTCCCAGGACAACTTTCCAAAATTATCTAACAATTATTTCTTATTAGCAAGATGACAGTAGTTTTGGCAAACTATGAAATAAAGGTACGTTTTCAATTTAAGAACTACTTCTACGAAGGGTTTTATTTATAAATTATGGTTAAACATTTCGGTAACTCATAGTTACCTTGCAAATTGGTAGACTATATACCTAATTGGAAGGCACTAATTTTGAAGCCAGAGGAGAAGAAACTTTATTTAGCACTAATTTCATCATATCAGATTGTTGGCGATGGGTGTGATAACCTTAGAGTGAAGTTTGTTCATTCAGTAACACCCGTGGTCAGTGCTCCTGTTCGTAGCTGCCCTCCAGAGGCTGGGGAACCGCTGGGTGAGAGCCACGTGAGATCCTGTACACTAGGTGTGGAAGAACTTAATTTTATATTAATTGCTATCACCTGAAAAAGAAAAAAAACCAAAACCCATCCATCTTCTGATTGGCTGGTGCCAAGATCTGTGGGTTAAATTTGAAAGTTGTATTTAAAACAAGAAAATTTTATCTTTTAAATCCTATTCTCCCTTCTGCATTTTCAGTGACATGGAATTAAGGCTAATGTGCTTGCTTTATTTTCTTTGGTAATCTCAAATTTTGTAGCTTTTAAAACTAGAAACCATTGTTCTGACAAGGCGGGCGACTGTAGTGTATAAACGCAACTTTATCGAACAATGCCCTATAGATGCTTTTCCCAATGTACCTGGCAGTCTTTGTCATTGTTTAGATCCTGGGGATAAGGGGAGCTAGGCTAGCAGTTCTAATGTAACATTCTTTAAGCATATCTTAATATAGTATTTAAGTAAATGGTCTAATTTCTACATAACTGTTGCACTGAACTGTCTTTTTTTTTAATGTGTTTAAGCTCGCTAATTCAAGACACTAGCCACTTGTGCATCAGAGTGCTTGAATTCAGTAGCTTACAGCATTATTTATGAAGGAAAAATATATAAATATGAAGTACCTCATGTTGAATGTTATTGTACTGTATTTTTAATGTAACAGTGCAGATCTTGTTAGACACATGAATGTATATAATCATGTTAAGTGAAAATAAAATAAAACTGGTTCATAGATTTGTTTTCCTTAGCATTTTTGTAGGTCCCTTGAAATAGTAAAAAAAAAAAAAAAAAAACTCATTCTGGCACTTTTGGTTCCACTTATATTTTACAGAGATGGTTTTTTCAGGAGCATTTGTTTGCTAAGTTATTTACATATCCTTGATCCCTAAAGAAGTAAAAATCCGAGGCAAAAGCATAAAAGAACAATGAATATGTTAATCAGTTGCATTGTGGAAAGCCTGACTGTTAAGTTGATGAGAGGGAGTGAATGAAGTTGATGAGAGGGAGTGAATGGATACATTTATATTCCAGGAATGGAGTTTGTGGTTGGCTGGCATTCTGGGTAGAGTTGCTCAAATGTCTAGTAGATCTCCCTGTACTCTGGGCTATTGATACCAGATCACATCTAGCTTTAGATGTGACCAGTGCTGCTGCTTATTCCTGCTTTGTTATAATTGCTTACGTCTAGGAATAAAAAAGATAAATGTCATATGACAGTCGTGAATATAATTTTTAAGTCCTCAACTGTTTTCCATTATATTTCCCTATATCAAGTACATATACATACACACACACACACACTCATGTATAATTACACACACACGTACATATGTTTTTTGCTTTACTGCAGCTTTCTGTTACATTTATACTAGAGTTTATTATGAAACCCTGTGTATTTGCTTAACTACTTCATCTACTCATAGTTCAGTTTCTATAGCATACCTACTCAAAGGATTTTTGGAATTATTCCAAAGAGTAAGAGAACTGGAAATACCCATTCTCATCAGCGTAATTACAGATACAACCTGGATTGCAAAGATCCTTAATCCAGGAAAGTCTTAGCCATTATCTCTTCTGGTACTCTTTAAACTTAATCCACATGTGTTTGTTTTCAGTATCCCAAGACAATTGGAAATGATCCTCCTCTTCTGTCGGCACTCAGGATCAAAATGTCACTGAAATTAACACTTTCTTCCCAGTTGACTCTTTGGCTTGCCTACAAAAGCCATGGACTTAAACTTGGGAAAAAACAGGAAGGAGAAAAGCATTCCTGAGGAACTAAATAGCATGAAACTTAGAGGACGAAACAAGCAAGTGGCCCTGAAAACCAGGGGTACCTTAAGTGTTTGTTAGAGAGGGCTGTGCGTGCCTTTGAGATGCTGCAGTAGATGACTACGCTTTTGATTTCTATCAATAATTAATAGATTTCAGCATTTTTTTTTCTGAGCCATTTACATTTATTGACCAACTACTTCCTTTGCTCAAAACTTCACGTTATCCTCCACTTTTTAGAATAGATCATCTAACAAAACTAAAACCGGGGGAACATTTCAACAACAGAACCTCTTCGTTTATTTCCATAAACAACCTAAGCACTGGTGAGAAAAGTTTCTCAACCAAGATATGGTCAGGTAGGTGAAACGAAAATACTTTTGAGGAAGAGAGGAAGACAGTGGTTCACCTTGTCACACACCAAGCAGTGTAAGACACTAGCATCTGTAGATCAGTCACAGAGGAATCGTTGGGTACCTTTTCCCAACTTGGGCATCTCCCCTCTGTTTCTTCTTCTGAGCCTTTTTTGAGTGAGGGCGGTGGGGAAGGTGCAATTCCTATTTATGCAGATCCTAAATGTCCTCATAATGGTAGTTTTCTATTTGCCTGTTTACTTAAATGTCCATTGGACAGCAGTTTTGCCAGCAGATGCTACTATTTTATACTTGAGCTTCTAACAAGTTCCTCACTTCAAGATACATAGTTAAACAAAACACCCACCCTTTACTTTGTCAAATATGTACTTTGTCTGTGTACAGGACATAATTAAAGTTGCCTATTAGACTACTACCACTGAAACGTTAGTTTGCTCCTACTGATTCCTCTTTAAGCTGTTCTTGGTAGTAACGAAGCTAAGTGCTGTGAAGAGAGGCTGTGCTTTAGAATTTAAGGATGAGTTTTTCACTTAATGCAACAGCAGTACAGAAAATTATTTCAAAATTAAGGTGTATTTTTTGTTTTTATGACTTAGGTGAACAGTTTAATAGACTGTCTCTTTTACATCAGTTTGTTTTAGAGGAATGAAATTGTACCTGGAAAATTTTAAAAATAAGTCATCCTAGTGGCCTTGTTAATTTAATTTTTTAAAAATTTATTTTATTGAAGTATAGTTGATTTACAATGTGTTAATTTCTGCTGTACAGCCGTGTGACTCAGTTATACATATATATATTCTCTTTCATATTCTTTTCCATTATGGTTTATTATAAAATATTGAATATAGTTCCCTGTGCTCTACAGTAGGACCTTGTTGTTTATCCATATAGTAGTTTGCATCTGCTAATCTCAAACTCCCAATCCGTCACTCCCCCACCCCCTCCGCCTTGGCAACCACAAGTCTGTCTCTATGTCTGTGAGTCTGTTTCTGTTTCTTGGATAAGTTCATTTATGTCATATTTTAGATTCCACATATAAGTGATACCATATGGTGTTCTGTTTCAGACTTACATGATTTAGTATGGTAATCTCTACGTCCATCCATGTTGCTGCAAATGGCATTATTTCATCCTTTCTTATGGCTGAGTACTATTCCACTGTATATATACCACATCTTTATCCACTCATCTGTTGATGGACATTTAGGTTGCTTCCATGTCTTTGCTATTGTAAATAGTGCTGCTATGAACATAGGGGTGCATGTATCTTTTCCAATTAAAGTTTTGTCCAGATATATTCCCAGGAGTGGGATCGCTGGATCATATGGCAACTCTATTTTTAGTATTTTGAGGAATCTCCATACTGTTTTCCATAGTGGCTGCATCAATTTACATTCCCACCAGAAGTGTAGGAGGGTCCCCTTTTCTCTACACTCTCCAGCATTTGTTACTTTTAGACTTTTTGATGATGGGGTTTCTGACTGGTGTGAGGTGTTACCTCATTGTAGGCCTTGTTACTTTTAATAAGAAGTGCTGCAATAAACCTTCATGACCAGCATACAGCATAAAGACTGTTTTGTGAGAAACTGGAAAAGTCTGTGAGATATGATATGTAGCAGTCTTTACTGCTGCTGTACAATTTGCATTTTCATTCCTAAACTGTTATGTTCAAAAAATAATCAAAGGGAAGATAATGACTATTTAAGGAAGCTTCAAACAATCTTTGAACGCTTGAAATGGAGGTTACTACCTTCTGCTCTATAGTAGAATACATAAAAATGTACTTTTTGGGAGACATTCTATGCATCTTATGGAATTTTCACTTTTGTGCATGCCTTAGCCAGCCCTAAACTTAAAAGTTATTTCAGCATCTCTTCAAATAGTGCTGAAACAAACCCTCAGAACTCCTGAGCCTTATCCAATTCAAAGTTCAAGAAAAATTTCAACTCTAAGAATATTTGGGGGCATAAGTGGACTAACGAGTTTTTAGTATTTAGTGTTTCTTGGATAATGGAGCTCCCCAGGAAAGACATACCAGGTTTAGTGAATCATTCAGAGGACTAACTCAACGTTCATTCATTCACTGATCATTCGTGGATTCTTGGCTTCATCCTAGGCAGTAAGAGGTGCTATGAGACAAGGCTTTGAGACAAGCTTTCAGAAGCTTCTGGTCCAGTGCAGTGTTGCTGTGCTGTTGGCACAGAGGATTGTGCATTGCTGGCCTCTGCCCTCTGATTTGGTTGGTCTTGGGTGGCGCCTGAGAAATTGCCTCTCCAAGGAACGTCCCCATGATGCTGACCGACACTGTTGTCTGCAGATCATACTTTGAGTAGCGCCCATCTAAGTGAGTGGTATGTCAGGGAGGGGCCAGTACAGAAATAAACCAGTAGGGTTAAGGGGCAGTAGAGAAATGCCTTGGCTACTCTGCAACCAATGGAAAGGGTCATCTAGATCACCCTTGGGTGGAAGAAAAAGTGATGCTTGAGCTGGGTTTTTGAAGGATGCGTTAGAATTATCTAGTGCAGAATTATCTAGTGGAGACTGATGACGCAAATTAGAGGGAAGGGATAGGGATGAAGGGAATTCCAGGAGAGAAACAGCAGGGGGATAGGATTGGGAACAGCTGGATATTGCTCAGGTAAAGGGTACCTGTGGGAGAACGAGGCCGTCTGCTGTGTGCCAGCCTTGGGGCAGGATGATAAACCGGGCAGGAACGTGGAGCACTTCACATGTTGGGCTGAATTTGCTTTTATCCACAGAAAAAAGCAGTGACATTGAAGAGGTTTGAGATGAGACAGCAGTTTCGTGATTTAAAAACGTCTTTCTGAACTTAGGGAAGGGTAGACTGGATTAGACTGGAGGCAGGAGGAGAGGGTAGGGCTGTGAGTAATGCAAGCAAAGATCAAAGGGGGGCAGGAAATGGAGAGAAGGATGAAGATTCTAGAAACATTGAGGAGAGACAACCAGGGTGCAGTGGCTGTGACATCCAGTCAAAAGGGGGCTTGTGAAGTTGGAATGAAGCCTCTTGCTTTATATTTAGCCTTACGGAAGGGGAAAGAAAACAGTTTTTACTCTGCCATCCTCTGTAGATGGTTTATAGGTACCCACCCTTGATTCTAAGATTCTTTTAGGAAGAAGGAAGAACAAAGAGAGTCAACTTAGGGTGCTGGCTTATAACTCAGATGCAGGAAGACCGCCTGGATTTGAAGCTGTAGCTGCATGTGAATTCAGGCAAGTTACTTAACCTCTCTGAGCCTCAGTTTCCTCAAGAAAGATGGCAGTAATAATAGTGCTTCCTAATAGGGTTATTATGATGATTAAGATTTCTAAAGCACTTGTGACAGTACCTGGCAAACAGGAAGTATCATAAAGGTGGTGTTAAGTGAAACAAAATATAAAAGGCCACAAATTAAACCCATGCATTTCCCTCATATGTGCCTTTATGAGAACCAGTTTTAGTTTATACACACTTTTTAAAAGTTGTCAACGCAGACAATTAAAAAGGGTCATTTTGTTGCTGTTCTTTTAAATAAACTATGGCCAATAGGTAGGGAGTATATAAAGTTACAAAGAGCTATCTATATTGTTGAAGAATTCTCATATTTTAGCCGTATTTCTAGTCAGCATTTAAATTCTGTCGTGTTAATGAGAGACCACTGAGGTAGGTGGATTCTAGCATGTCAGATGCCTTCAAAGCTAGGAAGTTATCTAGGATTCAGAAAATTACTCTGTAAAAGAGTTACACAGCGGGTTTTCGAAAGACCTTTTGAAGACATATTCCAGGAGGAGTCTATTTTGCAGGTGAAAGGATGTCCCCTTTGCGAGTTCTGCTAGAGTCAAAATAAGCTCTTTTTTCTTGGCTTACAGACTCAGACAGTTTTGGATATAACCCCTACTCCAAGTTATTTGGGGATTAAAATCAGTTTTAACTTTGACATTATTTGCTGTGTGTTGAAAGCAGGTTTGACCTTCATTATGAGCGATGTGAATATTACAGGGAATATTTGAAGGGCTAATTGTTTTTATTCAGGTAAACACAGGTGTGTCAGAAGCCCCGGCAGCTCCGAGTCCGTGTCCCCCAACTGTGGGTGGCTCTCCACCTGCCCTCCCCACTATGTCCTCCATCTGTAGGCTTACCTAGTCCTGAGCCAGTGCTGGGCCCTGGTTTCCTGGAAGTTAGTTCCTGGTCCCTTGTTCTGGGTTCTCTGTTTTGCAAAATAAGCCCTCAGGAGCCTTACCCCCCAGAGATTCTCATTCAGGGGCCAGTCGCGTTTATGTGAAGCTGAGAGCAGATATGAGGGACTCTGATGCCCATGAAAGGTTGAGAACTCCTGGTGTAGAAAATGTGCTGAAAAAAATACACCCACATGGACATTTAGCTTCAGCACCCTGTTCCCTGCTGGGGGCTCTGGCACCACACACACACCCTGAAATCAGTCTGAAGCTTATGTTCCGAACCCATGGACCCTGAAGCTCACCCCAAACGACCCCAGTCTGCGTTAGTGGATGAAATAAACCAGGGGTTTCAGAAGGCCCAGCCTCTGACTCCCTGACTGCTTGACCCTGAACTCTGGTTGTTGAGCTCACTCTTGTCAATCTCTCTGTACCCCCCAGCCCTCCACCTGCACCCCCGAGTTCATAGCCCCAGCCCTTTCATCAGTGTCTGGTCCCAACTCTGGCCCACTGGACCATGACATACTTAAAATACATTTGTTAAAGTACAAATACATATAATGCAAATAATGCAAATACAAATAATGTGTAGCAGACACACACAAGCTCAGTGTAGCACTGCAATGCATTTATGCTTCCATGTTCGGAACAGCTGCGGGCTGTCTTGGCAGCTCTGCTGACTTGGCCTCACGTGTGAGGGTTAGCTGGGGTGGCTTTTCTCCGATTGCCTCTCATCCTCCAGAAAGCTAGCCCAGGCGTGGTCCCGTGGCGACAGCCGAGGCACATGAAAGTCACCTGCGTCTGGAGGAAACGTGCAAGGCCTCTTGAGGCTTGGGCTCCGAACTTGCATGTCATCACTTATGCTGTGTTCTGTCGGCCAGAACAAGTCAGAAGGCCTCCCAGATGCACGGGGTGGGAAATTAGACTCTACCTCTTTATTGAAAAGGGCAGCAAAGTCATGTGGTGAAGGCTGTGGATAAGGACGGGGTGTGGCTGATTGAGTCATTTATGCCATCAGGCGGCCACAGCATTTCACCTGAATGTTGGAGGGGCCCACGTGAACACACTGTGCTCCTTCGAACTTGGACCCCAGACTCAGTTCCTGCTGAAGTTGCCCACGGAGAATCCACTTGAGCAAAAAGCATTAGTGAACATGACTGTTTTATAGGGGAGAGGAGAAGGAATCCCTTTCTCGTACTCACAGCATGAACTGCCCAAACATTGACTTAGCAGGTCTCCTCCCCAGGTGACTAGTTGGTTCTGCTAACAAGAGGTGTTTCTTGTCCCGAATCCTCCAGACACAGCTGTAGCTTCTCCTCAGACCACATCTTGCCCCCCTATCATCTCTCCCTCCTCAAACTGGAGCCTTTACCTGGAGTTAGTACACACCTCAGTGCAAGGTTGTCTTGTCACTTACAGCATCATTTCCACTCTTGTTTACATCCCCCTTAGCACTGCTGTACAGTTGTGCTCAGAAGCCAGGCCCTAGTAAAACAAGTAAAGGTTGTGGAGGTGGATGGTAAGGGGCCTTTCCCCCTGTGTGTCTTCATCATCATTAGCAACAACACCCCAGGAGACCTAAGATGGCCCAAGGGCTTCTTCCAGGTACAGGAGGATGGGGAGTGTTGGCCTCAGAGGGTCAGGAAGGGGAGAGGGAGTTGGACTTTGATATAACAGCTCAGCCAACACTTGGGGGATAGACATAGACGGTTGGCTGGAGCAGGGAGAAAGGATGGGGTCTCTCAGGTGAGCAGGAAATCTCACACAGCTTCTCTACTGGGAGCTTCTCATTTCCTCAGGAATACCTGACCTGGAACCCACTCAGGAGGTGGAAAAGTTTAGGGAGAGCCCACCCGCTGGTGGCCTGGGCACATCACCTCAACTCCTACGGTTTGTTTGGCGAGCACTTGCTTAATCGGCTCTGTCTTTGACCATATCACCGAACAAGTGTCGCACCTGGCCTTTGTCACCTCACATGTGCATTTGTCAGTCAGCTCTTTACTCTCCGGTCTTTGGGGAAATGTGGCAATGCCCTTGATTCTGCTTCCGTCCCTTTCTTCTCTGAGGAACCCCTCCCTTGTCAGAGCCCCTGCTTTCTCTCTGTTGCTCTCCCGCAGTACAGAAAGTTTTAACTGGTGGAGTATCCCAGATCCTGCATTCCCCACGGAGGAACTGTACTTGGTTACTATTAGTAACAAGCCAGAGCCTCGATTGCTGAAAGAGTTGCTAAATTTGGGGAAGAATTGCATTCCTTCCTCGAATTTCAAATTTATCTGCCACATGGGTTTATCAGAAATCAAGAGGGAAGCAGCTCATGCCTTAGAAAAATCAGGCTTCCCCTTAGAAAAATCCCATGACTGTAGGTACAGTTGGGTTGGAGATAATATCCAGTGTGAATGGGAGCCTTGGGACGCGGTGGCTTCCCAGAGACTGGCTGTCATCCACCCAATCAAAAACCCGGGATGAATTTGAGCATCTCCCAGGCCAAACCTCTTCCCAGCTGGACAATGTTTAAGGTTCTCCTCCCTCTTCCCTACCCCCTTCCACTCCACTCAGGAGAAAGGTGCGTCCCTCTTCAGACAGTTCCCGAGAAAGCTTAATCAAGCAGAGCGAAGACTGCAGCCATTTCCAGTAAGATTCCCGTGTCCTGACCGACCAAATGTGCAAGAAAACTCCTGTTTGGGGTGGATTTTGGATGTTTGTGGTGGGTTTTACTGCCGTTCTTTAGTGTTTCATTTATTCAGACCGAGTTCAGAAGTCAGGAAAGAAATGAACTAAGCTCTTCCCTGTAACTGCAGAGAAACTTCCACCTTTCCAGGTAAACAGTTATTAGATTGAGAAAACCAAACCTTCCACATACACAGATCACCTTGACCTCCAACTCATGACAGCTTCAGAAATGAGCACGGATGTGACGAGAAGCAGGATGGTGCCGGCAAAATAAGTCGGGGAAGGAAAAGGGCCGTGGGGCGAGAAGAGAGTGACTGACCGTTTCCTCTGAGAGGCGAAGTCTTTGTTTGGAAGGAGGGTAAAGGAAAGCAGTGGACTTCCTTCGGTGGAGGGAGTGACACTGACTAGTGGACAAGCCGGGGGGTTGGGGACATGGCTGTCTTAGACCTCCCTGGCCCACCTCCTACTCTCTGTAAGGAGCCTTTGTCGGCTTGCCAAGCCTTTAGCTCGAGTCCCATGAATGGCCTTCTCAGGGCTGTTTCTCAAGGGCTCTTCAGTTTCTGGACCTCCAAACAGGGCCCAGAGTACAGGCCAGACCGAGCAGCCATTCAGGGGTTGAGGCGGGAAACCAGGCCATCCTTGACTCCTTTTTGTGAAGTATTGCCCTCAGGCTTTGGAGCAGCTGAAAAGATGTGTGGACTCTGTCCTTCACCAGAAAGAATCAAGTCCGGCTCGTGGCAGCCTCAGAGGATGGTGTCGAGTTTTCCTTCACACATCCCTCCCTTTGCTGTCCTTCTTTCCTCAGTGGTGTTGTCTGTCATCCCACTGCTGCTCACTGGCTTCCAGCTCTCACCCTTGAACCTGGGCAATCCAGCCCGTTCCTGCCCCACCCCCATCAGCAAAGGTGTGGAGGTGAGGGAGTTTTCTCTTGCAGAACAGCGTTGGCCTCTCACAACACAAGAGCACTTCACGGTGGGTGGGAGAACAGGGAGGGGCAGAGCCGTGGAAGAGGCCGCAGACTCCCTGTCATAGTGATGAGGGCAGGTGGGAACAGAGGCCACTGTAGTCAGACCTCTGATCCCCGACCGGCCCGTGGACAAGGAAAGGCAGGACACATGGCTTCTTACAGCCTAAATAAATAAAAGGAGCTAGTTCTCGGCTTTGCCACGTACCTGCCATTTACATAGTAGCTATGCAGTCTTCCCAAACTCCGGATAAGATGCCCTGGTTAGAAAAACGAATTACCAAGTGCAACCCTAGTCAGTACCACGCCTGATTGGTAGCAGCTCTCAGAATCATTTAGTTTCTCTTGTGGGGGAAGCTTTTTCTACTGCTTCCTGCTGCCCTGTCATTTTGAGCTAACCCCCAAAGGGAGTGTTAAATTGATGTCATCTTTCCAATTTCTTCCCAGAGGCATCTTCCTTTCTGGTTAACAATGGAGACATTTGCACAATAATGGGGGTGGGGAGAAGAGTGTCCAAACAAGAGTTCTGTGAAAACCCCTAACTGGGATGAAGTCATTTATTTATGTGCTGGCCTCAGTCCTCAACCTTCTGATGGCACAAAAAAGATGAATCACACAGGTGACATGATAAATAAAGAAAAATAAAGTCAAAGCAGTCCCAAACCAAGAAGAAACCCATTGCCTTCAGTCAACAAGAAAATTCAGTTTGAAAATTGTGGAACTGTAGAATTACCGCCAAACAAAAAATTGAAGAGAATTTTGATACTCTTTGAACTGGGACACATGCATTTCATTGTACAATCTGTATTTGTGTATGTTTGAAAATGTCCATAATAAAAATTACTTTAAATTGTGGTAGGAATTGGATCAAAGAGCTCATACGTGACATGGTAATACCTAGGCACAGACCATTTTACCCCTAAATTTAATTAGCAAGTCTGGCAAGACCCACTCCAATAACTTACAGCTGAAAGCATGTTTGAAAGTCAACCTGGCTTTTTTAGTCACACGTGGACAAAGGGTTCTCTGTGATCAGCCCACCTCTGGCACCATATAACTCAGACAAAGTTTTTCCTAAATGCGGGGACTTTTGAATTTTAAAATAAATTATGCATCCACTTAAATGCAGGGATTGACATTTACGCTTAGTTGCTTAAGTGAAGACTCCTACTTCATAAAATACTTAATTAAATGGGAAAAGCATTCTACATTCTTGATCTTTGTTAATCATATCTGGGAGAAGCCTGGACGTTTAGATCACGATTTCATTAGGGCATTCTTACAGTTCCCCTGGTGGCAACATAATCTAATTTTAACAAAATTTAATTACAAGCGCAGTGAGGGTTTATGTGGACTGGAGTTGAGTCTGAGATATTCTGGCTGCTGGAAGTAGCACCACCAGCCCCTCCACCTCAGACCCTCCATTTAGCCATGCCCAACCCAAAGAGTTATATGGCCCAGGGCAATTGTACAAATGGCTACCTGCATATTGTGTGTCTAAATATTAACAGTTATAAATCTAGTAACGGCTAAATAAAATATGTTCTAGCATTCTACCTTGACACATACGACTTTGTAGCAATCTGTAAGGCCAGGTTCAAATTTTGAATCCTTAACCCCTCAGAGTTCTGCACCAGGGAATGTGGTGGTGGAGGAGAGGCGGTCCCCGGCTCCTGGGCTCCCGCCCACAGCCCACACCTTTTCTCCTAGAACCCTGTCTTTATCTTGTAGCACAAGGAGTCTCCTTGTTCATGTGTCGTCTCCTTAGCCCACACACTCAACTCTGTCCATCCCAGTCCAACACCAAAAAGCTACCCTTTGGCCAACCCTGGGGCCAAGAGGTGCACAACTCCTGGCCTGGGCTGTCCTCATGAGGAAGTGAACTTGAGGCCATGAAGACAGAGAATTCCAGAAAACCAGATACTACATGATACAGAGATTGAAGCAAGCGTTCTAGGTAGGCATGTCCCCTTGATTGATTTGCAAGGGTTAAGGGGCACGGGGAAGAGCTTTGCCTTGCTTTGTCCTGCTGGCAAGTGTAGGAATGGGGAGGTGGATGGCACAGACACAGCTTTGAGACCAGGAGCTGAGCCCACATTGACTCTGCATCACCATCTCATATCTAGTTCTGAATTGTGGGAGTAGAGGTCCAGGTGGAGGCAACTGTAAAAGCATCAGACAGGGAGGGATACACATGAAAGGAAGGTGTGTGTCTTGGGGGAGGAGCTCTCATTTAAAATAAGTCTATAAACTAAAACTTCCATACACATGAAATAATCTAATGCTAGGAAAGGCAATAAAATAAAAAATCAGAATGTAAATTCACTCTGTGAAGATCTGTGTATCAGTTAGCTATTGCTGTGTAATAAATCATCCCCAAATTCAGTTGCTTTAAACAATTTTATAAGATATTCCAACAAAGACTTTCAATATTATTAAGATCTATCTATCAAATAGATATACCTATTTGCACTAGAAAGGGAATAAGAATTTATGAATTACAATCAAGGTTCAGACATGTAGAGACACAGCAGATAGACTTGAAGGATGAAACAGTTGAAGCCAGATTGCAGGAAGTGGCACTGGGGTCAAGAGGGGAAAAGAAAATTTCCATTATTAAGGAAGGTTATTGGTCATTCTCAGTGTTTGGGCTGGGAGAGGGGAGCAGAAATGTTAGGTTTAGTTTGAAAACTACAACTGGTGGGGTTCCTCTGCATCATAGTAAGGAGGGAGGTGTAGACTAAAATGGGGAAATACATTTCACTAAGGGACCATGTACTTCTGCACACAAGCACATACAGACATGCACACGCACGCACGCATGCACTCACATGAAACGAAAGAGGGTTCCTTCCATTCAGCCAGAGAGGTGAGCCCCAGAGCTCAGGGAGTGGCTGGTGGCTCTGAGAACATGACCCACTGAAAGCCTCTTCAATATCAGGGCATCTGGGGATGGAGATTCAGGTAGCAGGGGCAGCAGCAGCATCAGAGAGAACAGGTGCCCAAGACACATCCATGCAGAAACAGCCACATGGACCAGTGGGGTATGAGAGGCAACTGCAATTGCAGAAGCAGAGGTTAGAAAGAATTAAACATGAAACAAATAAGACTACCCACTGCCAATGCCGGTGACCACTAGAGAAATACAAGAAAAGGTATGGACTGAGATCTTGCCATTTGGCTGTGGTAGCCAATGAGTCTACAGACTTTAGGACAAACTGTTGAAGCCTCATTCCCTGGGGCCTGCAGCTGGTAAGGTGAGAGAACATTCAAGTAATACAAGAGACTGATCTGGAAGGACACACACAGTTCTTTGAGCACTGACTTGTAGATCTAAATCTGCAAAATCACGTGTCAATCAGCCTTCCAGATGTCCTGGTACTCAAATCACTGTGAGATTCCACACACATTGAATGGGCTGATCTGTGAGACCAATAGAATATTGCACAAATAATGGCGTGTGATTTTAACAGCTAGGTCATACAAGACACCATAACTTCTGAGCTGCTTTTTTGGATCATTCACTCTTAGGAGGCCAGTGGCCATGTTGTGAGGACACTCAAGCTGTTCTATGGAGAGATGCAAGTGGTGCAGAAATGAGGTGTCCTGATACCTGTCTTGCCAGTCAGCCATCTCGGAAGCAGGTTCTCCAGCCCTAGTCAAGCCTCCAGCTGCCTGCACCCATCTTGACTTCAACCTAATTAGAGACCTCAAACCATACCCACCCCTTTAAGCTGCACCCAGATTTCTGACCCACAGCAACTGCATGGGATAATAAATGTTTATTGTTTTTTAATTACCTACACTATAGGGTCATTTGTTATGTCCCAAGCAATAGCCAATACGGGTTTTAGTAGCAGAGGCGAGGTCACACAGAAGATCCTTTAAAGATTTTAAGACTGTATCTTCTCACAGATTCTCTGGATGCAATATTCTCACGGGTTCAAATCTGAGATGACTTTGTGGGCTTCATGTGACTCCAGCAGGCGAGCCTGGGCTTGTAAACATGAGGGTGACAGGGATCCGAGAGAGAGAGAAAACACACAAACACTTTTCAAAGCCTCCGTGTGTGTCAGGTTTGCTACTGCCCCACTGGCCAAAGGGCATCACATGTCTAGGCACAGAGTCTCAGGAAGGTAATACTTAAGGGCCTGGATATAGGCAACTGTGATGAATTGGGGCTCTCGATAATGGTTAATGTACCGCAACGATCTACTGAGGTCGCTTTAAATATGTCAGGTTAGAGGAAGATTTTCAAGATGACAGACCCCTTATTCACACGTCCCTGTTTTCCACAGCTGTTTAATCTAATCGAATCTTCCTTAAGTTTTAATGAGTCCTTAAGTGTCCACAGGATTTTAATGTTAAATCCACTCCAATCTGTTTGGCCAGTTTTCACACCAAAATTCCTTGGAATTACCTTCTTTCATTGGTTGCCAGAGGCTTTCCCTAAGCTATGGTATACTGTCTAGTAATAAAAGCCTAACTGCTTACAAATACTCTTTTTAAAATGCCTTTAAATTGTTTTCTTAGGACTGCAGCTCACTTCTCCCGGTACACACATGCCTTAGCTCGTTTTCTTCCAAAAGCAGAAGGGAGATTCAAAAGAGAAAGTGCAGTGCATGGGATGTGGATGCGCAGAGACCCCATGACTATCTCTTCCCCCAGCTGGAAAGAAATAGTATTCCTCTTCCCTTAATGGTAGCTCTTTGCCCTTTGAAGTCCGACTGCCATTGCTGATTTTGTCCTGGGTGATTCTTTTGCAACATTTATACCTGTCAGGTTAGCATGCTTATATTCCATATGCTTTCTTTTCCTTTTTTTTTTTAATGTTAAGCATGATTTTAACCTTTTTCCAGTTGCATTTCAAAAAAGCCTAGAACAGAAAATTTAAAAAGCAAATTTCAGCAAAATCTGATGGTGTTTTAACTTAACTCCAAAATGAGTTGTTACAAGGCGGTTTCATGACACTGATACGTATTGCGAGAGGAATCCCTGACTGCACAAAGCTCCTGAAGAAAATGATGCGTGAGTTCTGGGCCTTGAAAGTCTGCATTGGACACTCGTGGGAAAATGTGCCCTCCTTACTGCGGACAGCTCTCTTTTTTTTTTTTTTTGGCGGTACGCGGGCCTCTCACTGCTGTGGCCCCTCCCGTTGCGGAGCACAGGCTCCGGACGCGCAGGCTCAGCGGCCATGGCCCACGGGCCCAGCTGCTCTGCGGCACGTGGGATCCTCCCAGACCGGGACACGAACCTGTGTCCCCTGCATCGGCAGGCGGACTCCCAACCACTGCGCCACCAGGGGAGCCCAGCTCTCTTTTTTGAAGGCTTTCTGAGCTTAAAAGACATGGAGTTTGTTCTCTTAATATTTTTTTATATGGCATGTGAGAAACCATTAGTACTTAAAACGCTGACATTGGTGGATTTGACATGTTCGTTTCAAGAATTTTCAAGCAACCGGCAATTTCAGGGCTGTTAGTAACTTGTAATTTTGTTGAGGCAGGACATTAATCTGCATATGTTGTGAGGCTGGCTTTTGGGTAAGAGTCACTCAACCCGGGGTGGGGGGTCACCTCATCATCCTCATCTCGTTCCATCCTCACCCACCTGGGAGCTCTTTTGAAGCCATGGTGGTAGCTAGGTTGTTGCCACAGCCTAGCCATCCCCACTCCCCAGCTGTCTCCTATCCCCTTCCTAATAATCTGTGATGTTCTTTCTGGTTTCCACTTCTACTTCCCCATCGCAGCTCAAGGACGGCCTTGATTGGATTAGATTCAACCACAGTGATTGGTGTTGGGGCCACCAAGTGACTTAAAACAATGCAATCAAGGCAACCTTAGAGGATCTGTGTATCATTTAGCTACTGCTATGTAATGAACTGCCCCCAAACTCAGTTGCTTTAAACGATAAGCGTTTGTTATAACTCTGCAAGTCAGCCGTGTGGTTCTTCTGACCTCGGCCGGGCTTACCTATGTGTCTGTGGTCAGCTGTGGATCAGGAAGTGGTTCTGCTGCTCCTGCCCGGACTCTCATATGTGTGGGAGTTGGTTGGTTGTAGCTTGGTTGAGGTTGGTCTCCACGGAGACGGCTTATCTCTGCTCCATGTGGTCTCTCATTGCCCATCAGGGTAACCACAGCTTGTTCTTATGGTAGAGACAGGATTCCAAGTGAGAGTGAAAATGTTTGATTCCCATGACGCTCATGCTCTGAACTAGCCCCTTGTTACTTCTACCGTATTGTGTTTTCTAAAGCAAGTCATGAGGGCGGCCCAAATTCTAGGGGTGGAGAAACAGACTCCACTTCATCGTGGGAGGAGCTACAAGCTCCCATTACAAAGGGCATGGTTTCAGGGAGAGATGGAGAATCGGGGCCCTTTTTACAATCAGTCTACTGGAGTCGGAGTGAAATGTCAAGATCAGGATTGACTGTCTATCTCTCTCTGTGTCACTTCTGGTTGTCCACAAGGAAGTGGATGGAAGCCCTCAGAGCTGCTTGAAGGCTTCTTGCTGTCGAGAGAGAAGCCAGCCTGAAGACAAGGACAGAACCACTAGAATTGCAGAAGGAAAGTGCCATAGCCCTCATGATGGTGTGGACATCTGAATCAAGCCAACTCTCCCCCTGGACTTTACAGATACTTACGCCAGTAAATTCTGATATCATTCCAGCCTGTGTGATTGGAGTTTTCTCTTTGGAACAAAAAGACACCTAAATGATACTGCAATTCAACCAAATAATAGCTTTTCTTCTCCCTTAAAATTTCCCTTCTCCCAAGAAATTCAACTGCTGGTGCATGTATGGGAATGAAGAGAATGCAAAGAAAGATATGTGGGAGACTGTTCTTATTTGGAAAGTCAAAGTCTCCTATAAATTAAAGAGTGAAATATCTTACTCGACAGAAGTTTACATCTGTGACTTTAATCCTATATTTATGGAATATTCAAGAGTCTGCACGGGTCACTTAAAATTTTCAGTTACAATTTACTCTCTCATAGGGAAAAAATTGCATGTTTCAGTAGACAGTTACTCAAGCTGGTTTTTTTCTTCTTTTTTAATTATGTCCTTTGAAAGGCACTCTCAGTTTATTTTCTCTCTATTCCCACCCGTCAAGATTTTGTTGACCTTTGCATTCTATGGCTTATAATAAAAACACTATTGATATGTTGACTATTCTTTTCTTAAACTATACACAATTCTTCATGATTCCAACAAAAATGTCTAGGGGGCATTGGTCTCACACCTCCCTCACCTAGTTTGAGAATTATAGCTTTAATAGTATTTGAACACTTGTAGATTCACAAAGGACCTTGGGACATATTTTTCCCAAGTGTCAAGTGTCTACTCTATTTACCATCCATTTAAACAACAAATGGATATATAAAGCTTAGTGTAGTCATCATTGCCTAAATAATGTATTAATAGTTTCAAGTACCAGTGGAAAGAACCCTGGGAGGAAGCCTAGGCATAAAGCTTCTAAACCCAGTTGTGCTGCTGTAGGGCTGTGAAGCCTTAGGCGAGTCATATCAGGACTCCCTGGGACAGTTCCCTTGTTTATTGAATCATCCCTCACCTTCATTTACTTGCAGACTTCAGCAGTTCAAGTGAAGAATAGGAAGAAGCACTTTTGATTGACTTGAACTCAAGAGGCAAGACATTTAGAATATAGCATTCACATCAGCGGAAGCAGTGATACAGCTGGGAAGACACAGGGTGTCATTTTCACTCCACTGTGATGGGAAGTCAACCATGGAATGGAAACACTCTAAAAGAGCCTGGGAAATCATGTATAATCTCAGATCTGCCTGAATTCTCAGGAAGAAAAATTGTTTGGTAGGAAAACCATTCCAAATTTTGCATCAAGTTTGTATTAAGCCTCATCTAGAGAAAGTTGTCAGTGTTTCAAAGGACTAATACCAAAGGAACTCGGAGAATTTCCACATTAGCTTAATAATTTACAAGTTTCCACTTAAGCAGGGCAGCCATGTACAGCTGTGCAGTTTGTATACTGCACAACATCAGGGAGCAATGTTTACATAGTCTGTGATGTGAGTGGCTCCCTCAAGCACACTATACACACCTATATATGGCATCCCTGCACTCAAGTCCCTTGTGTCATTTGTTAGTTAGGTTGGCACAGTCCTGTCCAATGTCAGAAGCTATGTATCTACTTGCCTTGGCTGTTCAGTCTTCCAGCGTAAGCTTTTCCCTATTAAGGAAAAAAATGGGCCTGGGATATCATTACCCCTTAGCTGCCCCAAGCCTAAGGACCCAAGCCCTGAGGTCTGTTGTCCTCAAGCCTCTCCCAGGGGACATGACCAGAGAGGTCTGGAAAAGGCGAAAGGCGAAGGCGAGGGGCAGCTTTCATTTCACATCCACTAGTCAGCTCTTTCTTTCATGGCTATTATCCACTAAATGCATGCAATTCCTCTCCTTCCTGAGAGAGGTGTTTCTTCACCCCAGTAAACTGTTTGCTTAAATATTCATCAAGCCCTTTCCCACTATCAATAAATCAGCTCCACTAATTCCTGTCACTGCTAATGGATCTCTTTGCCCCACTCTCTTTTCATTCCTTCCACTCTTCCACTTACCTTGTCCTCCCAGATAATAACTATAAGGGTAAAGGCTGTGATTGACTCCGTGCCCAGTGCTGTGCTTTCCCTGTCTCTCTCTCTTTTTTTTTTTTTTTTTTTGCGGTACGCGGGCCTCTCACTGACGTGGTCTCTCCCGTTGCGGAGCGCAGGCTCAGCGGCCACGGCTCACGGGCCCAGTCGCTCCGCGGCATGTGGGATCTTCCCGGACCGGGGCATGAACCCGTGTCCCCGGCATCGGCAGGTGGACTCTCAACTACTGCGCCACCAGGGAAGACCCCCTGTCTCCTTTTAAAGATGAAGACACTAAGTCGGTTAGGTCAGAACTGGCACAGGATCCAGGGTATGTCCTCCCCAGACCTGTGCTCTGTGTCACTGGGGATTTCATGACGGTCTTGGCCGGGGGCAGAGAGGAGAAGCAGTTCTGGACCAAGACACGTGGGCACTGGGGTGCGCTCACAGTGTCTTTCCTTCAACGCAGTATTCTTTAAATATGGGGTCAACGCTGATTTAAAAGAGAGCCTGCTGGGGGTTGGAGTGGGAGGCTGCTGATGACGATCCTCAGCCTCTCCTCAGTTGTCTCAAGTTCTTCACTGTAACCACTCCCACTCCCGCCTCCTAACTCAACAAAGCCCCACAGCTAACAGGTTCTATTGCCTTAGAGGGCAGGTCAGTGGCGATGGCTGGGTTATTCTGAGTGCCCACACTGGCTCTGAACTTGGCCATGTGATCTGCTTTAGCTGGTAGGACAGTAGCAAATGGGACGCAGCAGGGACTTGAACAGCGCATGGACGTTTACACTCCTCTTTGAAACACCCACTGCTGCTGAGAGAACAAGCCCAGCTACCCTGCAGAGGTATCGAAGATACACATGGAGCAATGGGAAGTCATCCCAGCCAAAGCCATTCTTTAGCAGCTAACCCCCAGCTGACCAGTTAGTGGAAAGTAGATACACAAACGAGCCTTGTTGAGATTTTAGCCCAGCCCAGCCCACGTCAACAGAACCACCCAGAAACCCATGAAAACGAACAAATAGCTATTTTAATCCATAGGTTTTTCAGGTTGGTTATGAAGCAATAGAAAACTGATACAGTGTCCATGGGTTGTTACTGGACTTTAGGCATTTAAGTATCTTCCCCAAGTGTCCCTTGGATGTATGGATGTTTTCAAAGAACAAACTGTATATAATCTTTAGCATTCACCTGAGTCCACCCCATGCAGACCTTGCCTTTAATGAGGCTGCTTCTTGCTGAGGCCAGGATAGTATTTGCTTCTCAGGCCCTGACTTCAGCTGATGCTTGCTGTCTACCTGGCATACGGTAAGGTTGTGACTTGGAGCAATCGGTCAGCACCTTCGCTGAGGCACTCACTTTTGCTCACAGCCTTGCTTCCACGAATAAATCTACTCACCCATGGACAAAGCCTCCATCTGGGTGAAGACCCTGTGAGATTAGCACCTGAGGCTTAAAGTTACCTGCCTGGATCGTAGCACTGAGGCCCCAATTGCAGAAAGATACAACCAAGCCTCAGGGTCAACACAGGCATCTGTCATTTGCTGTGTCCACCAGCCCCCATCCTAAGCTTCTCCATTTGCTACTGAGACCCACCAACTACATCCCTTGATGTTGCTCCAGGTTCCTGGACCAATTCTCCACTTGCTATAAGTTTTCAGGGGGGTACCAATAAGGACTATCCCTCCTCCCCACCCAAGTTTTGAACTAGCTGAGAAGTAAGATTTTGAAAATGGCAGATGGGCTTCCCTGGTGGCGCAGTGGTTGAGAGTCCGCCTGCCGATGCAGGGGACACGGGTTCGTGCCGCGGTCCGGGAGGATCCCACGTGCCGCGGAGCGGCTGGGTCCGTGAGCCATGGCCACTGAGCCTGCGCGTCCGGAGCCTGTGCTCCACAATGGGAGAGGCCACAACAGTGAGAGGCCTGCGTACCGCAAAAAAAAAAAAAAAAAAGGCAGATGGAGGTGGATTTTTAAAATAAAGCTGGCATTGGAGAATGTGGCTTATGTCTGTGGGAAAGTGGGTTTCTGTAAACTGAGCCTCAACCTTAGACAGACTTAATCACCTAGATGTGATTGGATGTGCTGGGTAGGTGCCCTACTCAAGGGACTGAACAAATGCTTGCTTCTTGTAGGCAGCGTTTCCTGTGTCTGGAAAGCATTTCCTCCATATCGTTATATGGCTGGCTTTCTTTTTTTAAATTAATTTTCATTTATTTATTTATTTGATATGGGCTGAGCAGCTGCCCTTACCCCAAAAGCCAGGCACTAGAGACATAGAGGTAGAGAAGACTCAGACTGCCCTCCAGGACAGTCCTCAAGGAGGGACATGAAGGGTGGAGAAGCATCTTTAGCAGAACACATCCTCAAAGGCAAGGACAGTGACCTCCATCCATGCTGCATCCATCCCTCCACATACCACCTTATCCCCAGACCCCACTCAGAGCTGGCACATGACAGGTGCCAGTCATTGTGTGTTGACTCTTGAGTGGAGGAAACAGAGTGTTCTGAGCTGAGCAAATAGCAAAGGCTCGTATCAGCGGAGAAAGCTAAGTACCTGTGTGAAAGGGAACTCTTGATCAATGTCTAAGTAACATCTGGTTCTCAACTGGTCTTGCTCTGCCATCCTAAAGAGTCATTACTGAAGCCAATGTAAAATACGAAGGACCCCGGGACAAACACACCGCTGTTTTTTTCAAAGCAAGCCCATTAAAACAACCTGAAAAACTAATGGCATCTGCCTCAGGTTTCTGCTTGGAGATGGTTTCATGCAACCTCAGCATTTTATCCCGGGCAGCTCTGCGGAGAAGAGGCACTGGGGAAACAATTTGTATCTATTTTAACTAAAGCGAGAAGCCTTGAAGTCTATGGGTTGTCCATTTCCACAAGGCTCCAATCCAGTCGCGGGGAAGGGTGTCAGATCTGAAGATTCTGCATGCTGTTAACTGCATGTGGTTTGTTCCTCCTGGTATTTATATCTAAGGCAATGCAAAGCCTCTGATTTTATAGCCAAGTTAGGATGCTGAGAATATTCCTGAGTAAATGTGCCTGAAATTAATTAAGATACGGAGAAAAATTGGGCATAGCACCAGGAATAGAGGAGATATTGAGTTATGATTTGTTGAATGAGTGAACGAGAATAATTTATAAGATCGCTCTATACTTTCCGTGGTTTCATATATTTCAATTGATAAGATCGCTCTATACTTTCCGTGGTTTCATATATTTCAAATGTAGTCTCATCCAGTCAGGCTGTACCAAGACGATTTCATAGAGGGAAAAAGGGAGTTTAAAAAAAACGTGAGAGCAGTCACGCAGTCCCACAGGGGTGCAACAGTTACTGATTTACTGAGTCCTTACACACGATGCTTTTTTGCCACTTTGGTGGCTATAGAACCTTTCTGGACCTTACTGGCTCCCAAAGTATCGCCATCAGAGAAGTCCAGGATGGGGCACAGCCAGAGCAAAGATAGAAGTAGCTGAATCAGTGGGTAGGGTCACCTGGGGAAAGTGTGAATATCGAAATAGTCAGTGATCTCTGAACATCGCCAGCATTTCAACACTACTCTCTCATTTAACCCTCAGCAGCTCACCTGACAGTTCTTGTGTTTCATCTTACTTCCCATCCAGGAAGCAGTATAATGTATTGGGGAAAACACAATTGAAGTCAAAGTTCTGTTTCCCAGACTCCGTTAAGCCTCGAGTCCCTCATTTATAAATTAGGGACTATGACACCTCTCTTGTAGAATGAGTATATTGATCACATGTTCTAATTTCTGTGAAGTAAAACTTATCCACGGGCTGCCACATAAGAAGGCAAACAAACATTAGTAGCCTGTGCTTATCTTTAAGCCAGTGTGTAAGATCCTTGAAGGCAGAAACCAGCCTGATGGATTTTGACAAACTAAACACACTCAGTGCAACCAGCTCCCAGGGTGAGAACCCGAATGTCCTCAGTATCCCAGAAGGCTTCCCCATGCTGCCTTTCCACGAGCTCTTCTAATATTTCACAATAAGCTACAAGTCTGAAATGTAAAGTAATTCCCCTCAGATTCTTAATGTATTGTGTGGTGACCATGTAAGACACGGACCATAGGCTGGACCTGGTTTAAGGCACCCACACTGCCCACCGTCCCTCCACTCAGGGTGGGTGTCTGTTAGCCCCTGTGCCTAAGAAACCACCCCAAAATGCAGTGGCTTAATACAGTAAACATGTGTTGTTCCTCCTAAGTCTGGCTAGGCTCACAGAAGCACCTGTAGGCATCTGGAAGGTCATCTGGGGGCTAAATAGTCAGGGCAACCTCGGCTGGGACGTCTGGTCTCCGATCCATGCAGTTTCTCATCCTCCAGCATCCCAGCCCAAGCTTGCTCAACTGGTTGCCGGGCAATGTGTGGAGGGAGAAAGTGGAAGCCTGGACTTGGAGGCAGGAGGGTCAGAGTCAGAGAAGGAGGTGTGATGATAGAACAGTGTTTGGACTGATATGGCCAGGAGCCAAGGAATGTGGGGCAGCCTCTAGAAGCTGCAAAAGGCAAGGAGTGGATTCTTCCCTCCAGCCTCCAGGAGGGACACAGCCTTTGACGTTAAAACCATCAGACGCATTTCAGACTTGGGACCTCCAGCACTGTGACATACATTGGTGTTGCTTTGCTGCTAAGCTGGTGGTAGCTTGTTACAGCAGCAACAGTCGACTGATACAGTGTGTCCTTGCCGTGTTGCAGACTCTGCCTTTCATAAGTTTTGGAATGACTGTGGACATTCTTATATGGCCGAGAACATACCACCCAAGAGCCAAGCAACCAGGCCCTGATTTGGACGCTGCACCTCACAGACAGTCCCTCTCTGGCGCCCCCTCCAACCATGACCCTCCCCATGGAGTCATGGGTCTTCCAGGCCCATGTTCCTCCAATTGGGTCTGCACAACGGCATCACCTACTGGTTTGTTAGGTACCAATTCCTGAGTCCCACCCAAGACCTACTGAATCAGGACCACTGTGTGTGGGGTGGTGCAGTTCAGGAGTGTGTATTTTAATCTGACAGTTCTTGGGATCCCCTTCCAAGGATTTTGAAGAAGACAAGATTCAGAACCATTGCTACCCAGGGTCTGTGGGGGTCTTTCCCCATGGTTTGTCCTTCTAAGGGTGAGTCATGCTAGAATGTATGCAGCCTGGGGCCCAGGAGATGGCTGTTTGGAAGAGGGCTGGGAGAGGATCAAGCTTAGTCATATGGACCGATGTGTCTGCATCATCACACAGGAGGTCCTGGCTGTGCTGGGAGGAGCCAGGGGAGGGAAGAGAATAGAAGATGGACTGGGGTTTTCATTTAATCTCTTGTTCCCAGGAACATCTGATCTTAACAAGGGACTGACACAGGGGAAAAGGAAAGTGATTTGGAAAGTGCTGAATGCTGTCCACGTGGAGAAATTATGATCGTCACCTTATTTAGGAGTCAAAATTACTTTTTATGGCATGACTGAAATAATAAAAAAGTTTTCATAATAATAATAGTAATTGTAATGGTTACCATCCTAGGTCTGGTTCCCTGGAAGCAGAACCTGAGATAAGGATTCATGTGCACGTGATTTACTGAGGAAATGCTCTCCGGGGGAACCTGGGAGCAGAGGAAGCTGGACAGAAAAGGGGAAGAAGCATGGCAGTGATTACAGGCAAAGCCCCCGCCTCAGCTTGATCCTGAGGGCAGCTCTGGAGTGTGAATTACACTCATTGTCAAAGGAGCTGGGCTTTGTGACTGCTGCCCCATCAGTAACTATCTGCCTGGGGTGACACCTGACACCCAGGCTGCCTGCCTGAGCAGGTAGAGTGGCTCCGGGAGCTTAGGGGCACACCTCTCAAGAAGGTTTCATGTGCCAGCTGTTAGAAGGAAAGCACACAGAGCTGGAGGGTGGGTGCCCAGAACCAGCGCCCTGGGTCCCAGAGGACCTGGCTGGGGCACTGACATGTCCATTTCGGCAACTATTTATTCTCAGGGCTTCTCTTGATTCACCCATCAAACCCTTACCAGGTAACAACAGTTGCCGTCCTCACTTTATGAATGTGGTATCTGGGGCACAGGAAGACTAAGTAATTAGACCAAGGATCCACCAGAGGTAGGAGGTGGCTGAACTGGGATTCAAAGCCAGGCAAAGCAGTCCCCAACCATCGTGTTAATGGCCCCCACGTGCCTCCACTGTCTCAGGGGCCCCATCTGCCTTCCCTGCCTTGGGCTTCTTGCAGGGACAATACTTCTTCGAGGGACAGCAGGAGGGTGGTTCTCTGAGTCTCCTTTATCCAGGAAATTGGAATGAGGCTTGTGAAGAAAATGGAATTTTTTATCAACCGAGAGAGAAAATCTCAATCTATATGCTTAATTAGGTCAGGTATCCGTTTTCCTCTGAGTCTTTTCTAGTTCTTTGAAGTCAGAGGAAGCCCTGGGCATTGGAGAGGGGAAAAAAGTGGAGAGAATTGGGAGGAAACCTCCTATGTACACACACACACACACACACACACACACACACACACACACAATCAATCGTCAATCCTCTTTAAGGATTGAATGCAGATAAAGTCAACTATCAACCTAATCAACATGGACAAAAAATGCTTAAAATAAAAACTAGGACAGTCCCCCGAAGGAGGGAAAGCTTACAATCTATCTGAAGAATTTCCTACCTTGAGAGCCTTATTCCCCCACTGTCTTACCAAATTACTGAACTTGTGTGCAGTCAATCCAAAGCCTCCTTGATGAGTTAGATATTTTAGGTAAAGCAGAAGCCTCAAAATATAGATGTGAAAATTTCAAGGATATATGAGCCTGCTCACTGTGGAGCAGGCTGTTGTGGGAGAGCCAGTGGGGATGGGGGGTGGGGGAGGGCTGGTCAGGAGGTCTGGCTGTCCTTGTAGGATCCACTGTGATGCCCACTCCCTTGATGGTTCCAGGCCAGCATCATCCAGTGCAGTGTCCTGTCCTCATGGAAACGTTCTGTACCTGTGCTGTCTATTCAGTGACCACTAGCCACAGGTGACTGTTAAACACCTGAAATATGTATAGTGTGACTAAGGCAGTCAATTTTTACTTTTGTTTAATTTCAATTACTTACGTTTAAATTTACATTGGTGCATGTGGCTAGAGGCTGCCATATTGGATAGCTCAGCTCTGGGTCTTAACCTATTATAGGCTTGGTCTTTCAAAAAGCACCTAAAAAATGAGATATTTATGTCCTACCCCTTTGTGCGCAGGTGAAGAAACCAAGTCTGTCAGTTAAATCTTGCTGCATAACAAACCGCCCCATATCATGAAATAACCATCATGATACTGTGGGTCACACATTCGGGATGGGCATAGTTTTCATTGTCTGCTTGGGCTAAATTTATGCATTTGTGGGCAGCTCCCACTCAGCTGGGAACTGGCTGGTCTAGGAAGAGCTCTGCTGCGATGGCTTCTCTGGGCTCCATGTGGTCTTTTATCCTCTCAGAGGCTATAGCCTGACCTTTTGCGTGTAATGGCAGTGCAGGGTTCCAAGAAAGGGGGCCATAGTGTGCAAGGGCTCTGAGGCTTAGTCTCAGACCTGGCACTGCCGTCCTGATGCATTCTATTGGCCAAAGCAAATCACAAGACCAGCCCAGATTAAGGGGCCAGGAAATAGACTCCTTTTCTTGATGGAAGATGCAGGAGAGTCACATGCAAAGAGCATGGATACGGGAAGCACAAACAATTGTGGCTATTTTTATGATTAACCACACTGAGGCCCCAAGGGTGCAATGCCTGGCCTGATGTCACAAAGGAAACTTTTAGTAGAGCTGGGTCTGGGACCTGGGACTCTTGACTCTCAGACCAGGGCTGGCCCTTGATTCATTTCTTGGATTCTCTATATATCCCTTGCCTTTGTGCACCTCAGTTTCTTTATCTACAGAAAGATGGAGAGACACAATTATTTCTCTGACCTCTCCAGTTCTCAATTAGTGTAAGCTTTGGACTTGGTGGTTGCCCTTGGGTGAAGTGTGGGGGAGGGGCAGAAACATAGGTGTGGGCAGATCTGGAGGAGCCCAGGCGGGATCCCTGAAAGATGCCTCTTTTGCAAAGGGCTGTTTGGAAGCCAGAAAGTAAGGCACACTCGACCAACATAAGGTATTTACCATCGAGCTCAACCCTTTGGAAAGAAGTTCATAAAAGATTGAGTTTGGAAAGGATAGAGTTTTTCCTTCCAGCTTTTTCTAATTTACAGTCCACATACTTCCCTTTCCTTTCATAAATATGATGTACGTGAGGGGAGTGATCTAAATATCTTCCTAGTTCCCGAAGCTTGACAGTATTTTAACATGGATCTCCCGTTCGATAAATCAAGCCTTGCGGATCTGCGAACTGCAATGCCAATAAAATTCCTCTGTGGAGAAGGGCTGCTGCTTCTGTGTTTCCAGTTTTGTGTCTGTGAATCTCCAAGATGGCATTCCCGCTGACGGAAATGCCTCGGAGCAGCTACCTCACAACTGTCAGCCCAGATTTGTGCACTGAGCCAAATCACTAGCTCACAGGTCTTTACTTGTGACAATAAACAGAAATTAGTAGAAAGAAAAGTCTTCTGGGGGAAGGGACCTTGGAGAAGATGGTGATGATCATGAAGAAGGTGAGGAAGATGAGGATGATAAAGATGATGAGCTGGAGAGAGAAGGGGGAGGGAGAAGGGGGGAGGTGGGATGGGAGGAGGGAGGGCAGGGATGGGGATGAGAGGAGGGGGAGAAGGAAGGGAGAAGGGGGTGGGGAAAGAGGATCACAGGGGCTGAGCCAGTTCTGAAGCCTGTTTCTCAGGATGCAGACAACTGCCCTTCCCTCTCTCTGGGGTGTGGACTCTCAGGGGAATCCAGTGGGAGTCCCCAGGTTAGTGACAGTGTGATAACCCCGAGTGTGGAGCCCTGAGTCTGCTCTGTCCTCAGGGTCTGTGTGACATCCAAGGAGTTGCTTTGTCTCTTTGTGTATTTGTCCTTTCAGCAACATAAACGGGCTCTATGAGGTGGTTTTTATTTTAAACTCTTATTGGCTAGGAAACTTCTCTTCATGTGAACTTTTATGAAGAAACTATATATACATCCCACAGATGAACAGGGCTGCTCTGTGCTCCATGTAAGACGTTTAGGTTAGACCATCTCTGTGGAAACAGCCCCTGAGATGAGGGTACATGAGCTGTTGGTCTCTTAAGGAAGTGCTTCCAGGAGGGAGTTAGGAAAGCAGGAAGGGGCTGGGAAGAAGTAGAGAAAAGGTGCAGTTTCCAGCAAATTCCCAGCCTTAGCCTGGTCCTGTGGGGTGTTCTGGAGCATTAATGATGCCTCAGAGTTTATCTCCATTGAAGTAAGGGAGCTGGGTTTTCATGCTCTTGGGTAGAGGTCAGCCAGGAGGATGCAACTCAGTAATTTCCTGGCGGTCCAGTGGTTAGGACTCAGCACTTTCATTGCCGGGGCCTTGGTTTGATCCCTGGTCAGGGAACTGAACCTGCAAGCTGTGCGTTGTGGCCAAAAAAAAAGGAGGACGTAACTCTCACAACTGCCAGCTCCAGTAGCCCAAGGGCAACGCTCTGAGAAGGATCACAGGGGCCGCTCCTTAGCAACAAAGCACTGCTCACCTGGGGGATGGGCACAAGGAACTCACCCAAGGAATCCTAGGGAATTGGGGCAGGGTGCCAACAATGGCTGTCATACTGTCTCTCCCCAGAAGCTAGGTAGGCTCTGTAGGCGGGCTTGGTGAACAGAAAGTGAGCCCATCTGAGACCAGTAACTCTGTAGGCAACCCACTGGCTGACCACATGATAGAGTCACATAATGGAGCCCAGCCCAGATCAGCAGAACCATGGGAGTTGTTAGCTAGTGGTTAGTTGTTGTTTTAAGCCATTTACTGTTGGCATGCTTTGTATGCAGCATTAACTACCTGATACACAGGGAAGGAAATTATCAGAACACTGAGTCTCATTTTCATCCCAACAAAGACTTATCTGTAGCTAGAATTTGAATATGGTTTCAGTATTGGAGTCAGAATTGGACTCTATCCAAGTTTTGCTTTACTTTCCCCTGCAGTGGCGTTGAACTTCATCAGACACTGGATAGTTCTTCCCGGAAGGAGGCAATAAGGATAATGCCTCTCCGGTTATTACTGAATTAATATTAGACAATTGACCCTTTCTTTCAAATTATCCCTGGCATTTCAAGATACTCCTGGGTTTTAATCTACTGCCTTATCATCCTCAAGGTCACTGCTACAATGGGATTTGTTCTTGAAAGATAACTTAGCTTTTTTAAAAAGAAGGAAGCAAATATTATAAAGAGGGAAAGAATAAAATAAGATTACATGGCTAAGCAAAATAATGAGGGAGGATCAAAGAAGAAAGGAGAAATTAATTAATTGAACTGTGCTTTGAATGATTGTTTTGGTGAACAGCCTCTTATACAGTTAAGGTTACAGTGGGGAGGTTAGGTCAATATCTCCTTTACATATATATTGTATATATATAATATATATATATATATGTATCTCAGACATTCCCATGACTTTACTTAAAGTTACTTTTAAGCTTCAGAGGAGTCCAAATACAAAAGCTTAGTTCCACACAACCTTTCTGGAGATTTTGGAGATTGCATGTATCCTATTCTGGCTCCAGTGAGGTACCTATCACTCTGCTTGACATCATTCCTCCCCAGAATCACATTTGCATAAAAAATTAATATGAAAAGTGTGGCGAGCCATGAGGCAGATGGAAACCTTTGACTAATTAGTTGAGCACGGTGACAACTTTGGAGACATGCTTCAGAACAGATTCTGCCCTAACAGTGCTCTGCAAATAACACAGTGTCACTTTCCTGAGAGTTGGGAGGAGAGGGGTACCAGGCCCAGAGAGTCGGTATCTCAGCTTTGGAGGGGGAGTCACCGAGAGGCTGTGCAAGGCCCCAGGGGCCTCACAGGTGACAGTCCTGTTTGCTGAGCTCCCAGAATGCCTTTTGAGGCTTGTCCTCCCTTTTCTGCTCCTTGACCTTGAGGACTGGAGACCTTCCTCCTGATTAGCCCCAGATCTTGCCCTTGACTCCTTGCAAATACCCTGCACATCTGGTACTTATGCATCTGGGCCACTGGTATCTTGGTACACAAACAGTCACCTGAAGGTCTTGTTAAACCCAGAAACCTGGTTCACACTCTGAGATTTGGATCCAGAACATCTGGGATAAGGCCCAAGATCTTGCTGTTCTAACCAGCTACCAGGTGATGTTGATGTCACTGGTGTAGGAACCACACCTGGGGTAGCTCTGCTTTAAGGAAATGATGCATTGATCTCAGCACAGTGTTTCAAACTGGCCTTCTGCAGACCAATTCCAGCCCACAGATCCATTTTTTCCCTCATAATATTTTAAGGAGAAATTACCCACAGATATCTAGATGTTTCACCTTCTTTTGTAAAATAGAACATCTCTTATTGCAATGGCAACGATTGCTTTGATGTTAGTACCAACATCTTCATTTAGAATGGACACACATGCCTCAATTTGCCACAGTCCCCATCATCCCCTCTTGTACTACACTGGGCCACTTCCATCATTTCCTTTGTGTGTCTGGTCTCTGCTGACCCCTAAGTTTGTGTCCCTTAATTTAAATTTGCATAATACAAATGAATTAATATTAACCTTCACAGGTCACACAGTTGCATTTTTACAAGAGCTTTCTGGCGATAATGCCTTAACTCAGAGCTGTGATACTGATGGTGGAAATCTCAGGCTGCAGCAGTCAGCTTCTGTAGAGAACTGTGGGGCTTTTTCAAGGACCTCACAGGACAGATACCTGCCATGACTCCATGAGGAGGTTAAGCTGGTTTCCCAAAAGGTGACACGTAATAATGTGGAGATAGATGAGAAGACTACGTATGCCCCCTTGGGAATGAAGAGCCTTTATAAAACCAGGCATTTTTACTACCATGAAGCTGGTGTAATGGAGACCTAAGTCAAGTTCAGAGATGCAAAACATTTATGAGGGCACTACTTATGAAAAACTCCATTTTCTCTTTCCATTTCTCCTTTTTTGATTCCCTGAAAGATGCCACGTATAGTTGACAGCAGTTCCTGGAGCATTGCCTGGGTTCGAATTCTGGCCTGGCAACTTACTTTCTACATCACCTTGGTTACATTACTAAGTGTTGGAATGCTTTGGCTTCCCCGTGCATAAATCACACCAACCTCACGGGTTTATGTGTGATGGTTAAACAAGATATGGCGTGTAAAGGTCTTAGCCCGATGCCAAGTGAAGTCTTGATAAATGCCATTACCATCTGCCTCCTGTTGTAGAAAACACATTAGCAGAGGAATCAAGCCAATCTAAGCTCAAATTCCCATCCCACTGGGTACTGGTCATGTGACCTTGAGAAATGCTACCCTTTCTTTTATTCATTCCTTCAGCAGATATTTATTGAGCCTTTATTTCCTCATTGATAAAATGGAAATAGTAGTATATACTTCATAGAGTCATCATAAAGATTAAATGAGATAATCCATGTAAAATGTTTCTCATAGTACCTGACATGTGTGAAGTATTTAATAATATTAGGTTGGTCCACATGAAATTGCTATTTTTTCAAGTCAAATATGGCAGAAAACTGACAGTTTTCTACAGTTCAAATTGTACAAGTAGTACTATTATTACTTTTAATGTGGTTATTGTTGCTGTTTTATCCCTACCAACACTAAAGGGGGTATATCAGTTAGCTATTGCTGTGGGAAAAAAACACGTCAAAATTTGGAGGGATAAAACAATGAACCTATCATTTTTCATGAGTCTATTGAGCAGCTGGGTTGTTCTGCTTTTCTAGACCAGACCTGATTGATCTTGACTGGATTTGCTCATGAGTCTGTAATCATTTGATAAAAGAGATAGGGGCAGGCTGGTCTTGGACGGCCTCACTCACTTGTCTGGGGCAAGGGGGCCATGTATCTCGTCTTCCAGCAGGCTAGCCTGGTCTTATTCATGAGGTGATGGCAAAGTTCCAATAAGAGTGCAAGATCTCTTGGGCCCAGGCTTGGTACTGTCATAACATCGCTTCTGCTGCATCCTTTTGGCCCAAACAAGTCACATGGCCAAGCCCAGAATCAAGAGTTGAGGAAATAGACTCCACCCTCTGATGGGAGGGGCTGAAAAGTCACATTGCCAAGGTCGAAGATACAGGGAAGGGAGGTGAATTCAGGCCTTTTATTTTTTCCTTCAATCAATCTTGATGAGGTATAAATAATATTTGTGTTCCTTTATCTCATCATTTATATTATTTCTTTAACTTAAAGAATGATCTTTGAAACCAGTGAAAAGTTCTCCAGCCTCTAATGATTAGGTATCATTATCTTCCCCTCTTTTGGCTCTCCTGGAGTTTTAGGACGCTTCTGGCTGGGACATGCATGAGTGGTCTCCTTTAGCACCTTGAAGACTCCACCTTTCTACTTTAAACTACAAGAAGCAGAATCACCTCTGCAGGAAAACAAAGTAACTACATAACAACTTAGTTGGTTTAACTCAGACCTCTTGCTAATGAAATACGATTGCTCTTGATATTCTTTTTATCCATCACAAGCATGGACTTTAAAGAAGACAAAGCTAACTGCCCTGTACTCATATCATAAGGAGGGGGAAAAATCTGGCCTCTCCAATTTTTAAGACCTTAGCTACAACGGACTTTACGAAGAGTTTGTAACGGCTTTATGGATGAAATAATAAAAGCTAAAATTTCCGTGTCATTATATACATGCATAAAACTGTTTTCTCCTCTCAACATTCTGATGAAGGTACTAGTACTATTCCCATGTTACAGGCTTAAGAAAATGGAGGCACAGAGAAGTTAGACACTTGCCCAAAGTCACACAGCTACAAAGTTGGAGAGTCAAGATTTGAACTAAGGGATACTAGGTTGGGAGCTATACACCTAACCATTATCAAATTTGCAGTAACGTAAACGACTGTCCTCTCTTTATTCAAATGATATTAAGTCCTTTCCAATTCCACTGAAGACCCAGTAGATCCAGCACCAGCGAATTGACAGCGGAAGATCACTGCTCTGTATAAAAACAAAAACATATTCTAACTTTTAGGAGTTGCCCAACAATTAAATATGGTTCCCAGATACAATTGAACATCACTGACACAAGAACTCAGGTCTCAGAGACTGGGTTCAAATCCTGGCTCTTCAACTTCTTACTGTGTGAAAGTGTCTAAGGCACCTAAAGTTATCTTTAGCCTCGGTTTCATCATCTTAAAAAACAAAGAAAACAAAATAACAAAAAAAGGAAATGACAATAACTCCATAAATTATTGTGAGGATAAGGTAACATACGTAAAGCCCATGATTCATTATAAATCACCAAGGATTCATTTCCTTTTTTCCACCATCATAGGACTCGCCCAACAGAGTTTGCAAGAGATCTTACAGGAATAGGAGGGGTGGGACTAGGGATTCTTGTATCAGGAAAGGAATTGGCTTAGCTACTTGGTACTGAAAGCATCACCTGGGACCCTGTTAGACATGCAAATTCATGGACTCTACCCTTGACCTACTGAATCCAGTCATCTTGGGGTGGAGCCCAGCAGTCTGCTCTCCTGGTGATTGTCATGTTCCATAAACTTTGTGATGCACTGGCCTAGGTGACCTTCCAGCTGGGGACACTTCCAGCTCTAATTCTGTAATTCCGGTTTATCCCTCCCTCACCACCACCCATCTAGTAATTGCTACCATTTGTTGAATACTTCCTGTGCTCAAACACGTGAGTAAACATTTTCCACGCATTCAATTAATCCTTGCACCAGTGGGATTGGTACTATCATTGTCTACACTGTACAGATGAGGAAACTGAGAAGTAAAGGAACTGGTGAACTAGGATCCCATTCTGAGTCTGTTTGGAGCTCTAGCTCCTAAGCACTGCTAAATTAATCACCATTCAGGGTCTCTCATAATTCTAAGAAGGACCCTGTGGGGAGCTATTTATATATGTCTTCAAATCTATTCATCTGATAATGCACTGGGAAAAAGGAATTAATCTAAGGATCACAGACAAGTCATAGAGAGGGCCCATATCGAAGGTCGCTGGCTGATAAGGTGAGTCCTCTCAAGACTAGAAAAAGGCTGTGAGGCCCCAGGGCAGTGGAGAAGGGGGCCTGGCGGTTCCTCTCAGGGGAAGGCTCTGCGAGGAGCAACCTGGTGGGTGGAAAAGTTGCCTTAAGTGCCCTGCAACTGAGAAACGCAGCTGTAGGTAATTATTGGTTCCCAGCTATAAATAAAATAATCCTAAGGAGAACAAGGGAGAAAGAGCAGTTGGGGAGCTTCATGTGCACTTCCTCCGTCAGCTGCTCTTGATGATAAAGCAATGAGTTGGGTTTAACCACTTCCCGCCACGTACTGCCTATTTGCTGGTGATGTCTCTGCAGGGAATGGGTCTTAAAACAGAATTTATGGTCCAGCTGAGCCTGCAGAAGAGGTTTCCGTGCCTATCTTCCTGCCCCGTGGTCCTGAGGCAGGAGAAACCAGCAGCACAGATCCAGATAGTTTATCGGATGGATGGGACTGTGTCCCATCACCCCGTGGCCCTTACCTCCCCTTTGTGTCTGCTTCAGCCACACTGATGGAGTGTCCGGCACCAGCCTCGTGCACAGGCACTGCTCGGTGCAAGTGGGGCCTCTTGATAGAGACAGTGGTCAGGACTTCAGATGATTTGAGGAAGACGTCTGAAGATGCGCCCAACTCCAACCACCCCCAGCACTAGAATTCCTCAAGAACACCATCCCTCCTTTGGCAAAGTATTCTTAGTCTGAGACTGAATGAGGCCAAGTAGCAGCCAGGTGGGGGAAGGGAGGAGGGCCAAAGTGAGATAGTTTAGCCTGGTGAGCAAAGCACACACATTCTGGAAATGCAGGCAAAGGCCTTAAGATATACACAGAGCAGAAAGCAGCTGAAAGAACAAGACCTAGTCTCTGACCACGAGTCAACTTTCAGATCAAGAGCAACTTCTGCTGGTGGCCCCTTGGGGACCAAACCCTGGACCTCCGGCACACAGTAATGAAGGTAAGGATGGTCCTGCCTGGCTGACATCTGCTAGGCAATCTCCCACAGCAGAATGCTGCTTCACAGAAAGCTTCACACCGCAACTCTCTGACAAACTGTCGGCCATCCTGGCATCTACTCAGAACACAGTCTGGTTTGCAGCCCCTTTTGAATGTTGCTCATGAGGGGCTTGCCTTAGGTAGAGTCCACCTGCGAGCATCCCGGAGCCTTGCCTTGATGGCCGAGGGTCCAGGGGTCTTCAGGTTCTTGGGTCTGAAGGTGGATCAGTGTTCCGTTCCACACGGAGGAGATGGAGGAGGACAGGTCTGGAAGACCCTGAACTGGAGCCTGAGGCCCCTCCAGGAAGTTTCTTCTGATTCATTCAGCCAAGCATGCCACAAACCCCTGAGAAGGGACTCATATCTGTGGGCCTCTCATTGTGATGAATTGGAGTTAAATTTCAAATTGTTACATACCTATTCCCAAAACATTGCTGTAAATCAGTATTTTAGTAATTTCAGTGAAATCTCATAGAATTATACACTCAGGGGGTCCTTGTCATGTCCCTGGACCTTCAGCTGACTTAGATTCTCTGGACTCAGCTTCATCGTGGGCGACTTTTGCAGCTCTGATCTGCAACGTGCCGGAATGGGAACTCCAGTCTGAGGGAATCCACAATGCAGTTACACGTATACATATAGAGGGAGGTTACTTTCTAATTCAAATCACTCTCAGGAGGACTTGGGGCTCCTGGTTAGGATATATCATCTTCCGTGAAATGGAGCAACGCTGTAGGATAATTAACACAAACGGAAATGTCAAATCCTTACACGGAGGTACACAGAGACGGCTCTGGTACTGACAGCACCTCGTTCATCTGCACCATTCTATCCAAGATACAAATCTTCACCACCTTTGATATGGTCCGCATGTATTTCATTCTGTTAAAACTCTTGAAGATTGTCTTCTCAGACCCACACAGTGAGTGAGAACTGGGGACCCTCATTTGGGAGGGGATAGCAATTTATGAAAATGAAAATAGATAAGCTTTAAACTAAATAAAAGAGGCATGAACTGTTTGCTGAAATGAAATGAGAGAGTTCAAATGGGGGAGTTATCCAGTGCACAATCTCTTCAGGTCTAGATTTTCAGGGAGAGGCCACGTCTCTTGTTTACGAGCAAGTTTCCTCTTGCCCGAGGTTAAATTGGAGATGCTAATGTGTGCGCGTGGTGTTTCACCCACAATAAACCCCAAGGTCGTATCTGAATCATGAATGTTTGGTGGCCTGTGGGAGGGTGACTGTCTGTCCCAAATCCTGGATTTCTTTCTCTCAATGCCTGTTCTTCCCATTACCAAGGAATCGGATTCACCCCAGTGTTCACATTCCTTCAGTCACTCATTTACGCAGGTGCTATTCTAGAGAGAGGGCAGATCATGCTCTTGCTGGGTTTACATTCTAATGAAGGAGATAACTTAAATATATTCAATAAATACACACCTAAAGCCACGAAAATAAAAATGGGCACTAAGATAGAGCACCCTGCCCTAGGGTAGGCGGCCTGCCTATTAGCCATGACAGTCAGGGAGGGTTTGGTTCAGACAAAGCAAGAGGAAAGATCCTGGACCAGAAATGAGCTTGCACGTATATTTTTCTTTTTAACACACTTTTTATAGCTCTTAGCACGTACCAGGAACTGTTCTAAGCACTTTGCAAACAATACACCATTTAATCCTCATGCAAACACTGTGGGGGGTAAATAGTAGCACTATATCTTATAAATGAGAAAGTTGAGGCGCAGAAAGTTTAAGTAGTTTGCCCAAGGGCACACAGCTGGTGTGGAGTGAGGATTCAAACCCAGATCTGTCCCCGCCGACTGTGCTCATAAACACTTTGCTAGTGGTTCCCAAACTGCTGCACAGTGGAACACTTTGGGGATCTTTAAAAACTCCTGATGCCTGGTTCCCTCTCCCAGCCGTTTGGATGTGACTGGAATGGGTTGAGAGTTGGGCACCTGGATTTTTCAAAAGCTCCCAGATGACTGGGACGTACAACAGATTTGGAGCCGAAGGGCACAGTACCATCCATTTAGCATTTGGTCATTCGAGCGCCTGAAAGAAGACCCACGTGTCTAGGCTTGATGAACAAGTGAAGGAGTGGTGTTTCCTCCCCTTCCAACTGTGTTGGCTGACTTTTGCCTGTTTATGCCTTTGCTAAAATCAGAAGCATCCACGTAAAGAAGACACGGTCTACTTTGAATCAAGAGGATGCTGGTTCTATCAGTGATATCATCCATATCAGCAGTGCGTGCTTGGCTCTTCCTCTAAGAGGGGCACACAGCCCCCTTGTTGCCTGACCTGGGGAGAGCACCCCACAAAGGCCATCTGAGGCCAGCTCTGCTGGGCAGCGGCAGGGGTGGGTGGAGCTAGTCCCTGAACCCTGGGACATCAGCTCATCACTTCTGAGTGAGCCCATTTTATATTTTCTGCAGAAGTCAGTGCTCCAAGTGGACCCTGGTTCTTCTCACTTTACCAATGGGCAGTTTTGTGCTCATGCTACAGATTGCTCTTTTATTCACCAGAAAGTTGGGTGAAAACAGCTAGTAGTTGACTTCAGGAAGTGGGGAAAAGTCTGTGCTGCCACTGCATTAGGATCACAGTTAGTATGGAAACTTAGGGAGACACCAGGGAATTTATTGTGCCTATGGGCACTGCGGAACTGGGTAGGGACAAAAATTATATCATCGATTCCAATATTTGGCCCAGACACATCCCTACTATCTGTCTAAGGCGGGAACTAGGGCTATTTTTCTGGTGCCAAGGTTCTGCTTGGTAGTATTCAGAGCAGGATGAGTGGTTGCTATGGGCCATTGGGTCAAGTTTGAGCATGTGTAACAGGGCTTCCTGGGTGTCTCATACCTGAACGATGGAAATGATTGCTCTGGAGTCTGAGGAAATGCCGATTAGATAAGAGCACAAGGGGTTTCCCTGGTGGCGCAGTGGTTGAGAGTCCGCCTGCCGATGCAGGGGACACGGGTTCGTGCCCCGGTCCGGGAAGATCCCACATGCCGCGGAGCGGCTGGGCCCGTGAGCCGTGGCCGCTGAGCCTGCGCGTCCGGAGCCTGTGCTCCGCAACGGGAGAGACCACAACAGTGAGAGGCCTGCGTACCGCAAAAAAAAAAAAAAAAGAGCACAGGGAAGTCAAGAGAGCTTCCTGATGCCACCTTCAGTGAGTTGTTGAACTGGAATTGGGAATGAGCCTGTCTTTTCCGGGTGTGGCTCATTCAACTCCACACCCCTGTTCATGTGGAAAGAAACCTTCTGAGGACTCGTAAATGGGCCGTGAAGCAATGAAAAGAGCTGATTAAGGCACAGATGCCAAGAGCAGGCTCCATATTACTTACAATCCTACAGCATAACATTTTATGTGATTCTAATATTTCACGAGGGTAGCGAAGGCTGCGCTGTAAAATGCCCCATCAATGTCCCAGTTGGTAAACTGGAGATTATGAAACAAACCTGCAGGTTAGGAAGCCAGTGTCATCCACACGCTCCATTAATGTTGAGCACAGTTAGCACTCACAAGGGATGGCTCAGAGTTGACTCCCAGTGTGAAGATTTATGGGGCTTTCTATGGAGCAAAAAAGGCGTATACACGTCAAAGACACTTGTTTAGATTCTATCCCTCCAAAGATCCTAAAATTATGACATACTTAAGGACCAAGATGAGTCTTATCTTCTCATAACTTCAAACACTGGAGATTCCATGAAAAGTAATGTGTTAGGGTGAAGTTTTAAGATGTTGGTAATATGTGATAAGTATTCACTAGGTTAATTAAGTGACAGGAATCTCTGGGTTCACCCTGTGGTCTGTGGATGAGGGATTGTGGTGAAGGGGTCATGGAGAGATTCATAGTTTGGGCAGGGTTAGCATTTATTACAGAGAATCCGAATCTATGTGCGTGTGTATGTGTGTGTGTGTGTATGTGTGTGCATGCGTAAAGATTTGTGTATAGAATATATATTTATATATATTTATGTATATATACATATGTATATATTTATGTATATGCATTTTTAATTGACCGCAGATTCTAGTCAGTTGAGTAAAAAGCTTACTGATTTCACATTAGCTCTTTGCCATTTTCTTAATCAGCAAGCACTAGAAATTTGATAACTATCCTGCTCCTTTTCCTTGAAATAAAAGAAATTAATTCCTTGGGTTAATGAGGTGGCAGTAAGTAACAAAACCACGCAGAGACGATGTGGGAGAATGCACATCTGCCCTTGCTTCCTCCTGGTTGGGAGAGTTCTCGGTAGAAGAGTTCTAGATCTGCTTCCAGATCCTGGATCTAATCAGGCCACAGGGCAGAGCAATGGTCCTGCTGAAATGATCAGCACTGGAGAGAGAGGAAAGCAATTGTCTCACGACTTTCGCAGAAGAAATCCAGGGAGGGAAAAGTTTGGGAATGAGGGATCTGGAAGTACAATGGGTCTGGTTTGATGGAAAGTCAGGAGAGTTTTAAGAGAGGGAGGAGAGAGAAGACATTGGGGAAGCTACTATAGATGTGAAATATTGAAAAGGACAAATACCAGGAAACAGGACCACAAGTTGTCTTTAAAGTTAAAATGGACAAATGGAATCCTTTTTCAAGAGATTTCAGGAAAGATTCAACTTGCGTTGTAGATACACTTTGGCTGATGGATTATTATTTCCTTGAATATGACACCATACAGGAATGAACTGTAGGGGAAAAGCTGTGGAAGGCCTTATCTCATATAAGTTACAATGGCTCTGCAGTCTCTAAGCCTTTTCTTCTTCTGGTAGTAGATCAGCAAAAGAGGTCACGAGAGGGAAGAAATCAGGGTGCTACATTTGCTGTCATTTTGAGAGAAGGGGAAGTGCTGACTAGAATTTGGGAGGGAACAGCTTGCTTCTGCAGATAGCCAGTGCCATTATCAAGGGGAGCCAAGGGGCAAGAATGTCGCAAGGCCATCCAATATCGGTTTGGAGCTATAGAAGCCCAGGACTCGCCTGCCAACCATGTGCCATGTGCATCTTCTTGCCAAAGGTCAGTGTGGCCATGCCATGCCAAGTGCACGCTGGTGGCCATGCTCAAGGGGAAGGTAAAGGGTCATGGGGAAACCCCCTTCTTCACTATAGAGAAGGCTGAGTTTATATAAAACCAGAGGAAATCATGCAAAGTGAAAACTTCAAGGACCCAGGAGCCTTGGTTAGATTTTTCTCCATTATTTGCTCTCAAAGCCTTCTGTAATTTTTGTTCCTAGCGCTTCTTAAAATTACAACTAATTACTGAATAATTATTTGTTAATGTCTCTCTCTTTGGACTCTAAGTTCCATGTAAGCAGGGATAATTTTGTTCGCCCTAGTGCCCAGCATGGTGTCTAGCTGCTGGTAGGCGTTCAGTGATTATTGATTCATTGTATGAGTAAAATAAGTGTGACCAGAGGTGGGGCAGGAATGAACAAGGCATGTCTAGGGGAGGGATGGTGAAGGAATGTGACCCAGAGGAGAGGTAAGAAACTCTGCACAAAGTTCTAGAGAAAGCAGTAAGTTGCGCCCATTGAGGGTGAGACTGGGTCTTCTAGAATAGTGGTCCCCAACATTTATGGAACCAGGGACCGGTTTCATGGAAGAGAGTTTTTCCACAGGCCGGGGCGGGGGATGTTTTCAGGATGATTCAAGCGCATTACATTCATTGTGCACTTTATTTCCATTATCATTACATCGCGATATATAATGAAATAATTATACAACTCACCATAATGCAGGATCGGTGGGAGCCCTGAGCTTGTTATCACTTGCCACTCACTGATAGGGTTTTGATATGAGTCGGCAAGCCATTGATTTATTATGGTCTCTGTGCAGTCAAACCTCTCTGCTAATGATAGTCTGTATTTGCAGCCGCTCCCCAGTGCTAGCGTCACCGCCTCGGCTCCACCTCAGATCATCAGGCGTTAGATTCTCATATGGAGCGTGCAACCTAGATCCCTTGCGTACCCAGTTCACAGTAAGATTTGCGCTCCTATGAGAATTTGATGCCGCCGCTGATCTGACGGGAGGTGGAGCTCAGGCGGTAATGTGAGTGATGGGCAGCGGCTGTAAATACAGGTGAAGCTTCGCTCACCCACCCGCCACTCACCTCCTGCTGTGCAGCCCAGTTCCTAACAGGCCACAGACCACTACCAGTTGCGGGTAGTGGGATCAGTGTTCTAGAACATCGCTAGATAAAGTGTGGTCCATAGACCAGAGCATCCACATCACCATCACCTGGGAGCTTCATGGGAATGGAGGGTCTCGGCCCCACCCACCGAAAGAGAATCTTCATTTAATCAGATGTCCAGGTGATTTGTGTGCACATTGAAGTCTGAGAAGCACTGCTCTACGGCCTGAGCAAATGTCCTGCTTACTAACGTGGCTAAGGAGAATGGAGGAAAGGCAGGAATCTGCCCCATTGAAATTATTGCATAATGGGTGTGATGTTCGGTCTTTAGATAGGGAAGTCTCCTGAATGTAGACTTATGGCCAGTCCCAAAGCTGGACTGTGAGAGGTGACTGAAATCTTGCCAAGCAAATCATGCCAAGTTGACTCACATGGGGAAAAATCACAGTATCCAAACAGGGAAACGGAAAGGCTAAAGTGTAGGAACTGTTTGTCTACAGTATACTTACACCATTGGCTGAATTTCAGGGAAAGGAGAGAGAAAATGAGGATGAATGAGCAAGTCCTGGGAGGTAAGCAGTTGGTTGGGGGTTCTTGAGGGATCCTTCAGGAAACGACATGGAGGTAGGGGAGGTGAGAGGGAGATGGAACAGGAGGCCATATTTAGCCAAAAGAGCTGTTTTATATATTTGGGTTTTACCAAGTACTGGAGTGGTATAAAGGGAACATGGATTGGCTTGCATGCCATGTCAGAAATGTGACTGAAAGAGGGAACAGTTTTAATCTAAACAATTATAAAAGTTCGTGAAGTGTTTTCAGACCCTCCTTTTAGGAAATGAGAGAGAATACAGAGACTGAGGACATTTATTTTTGCAGGTACCTATCATTTAATACAAATACAAAGCACCCAAGGCATCATCACAACTTTATCCCAGATCTCTTTTCAACTGAGCCTGGAGTTCATCTTAACATACAACTCTGGCAGGCACTAGCAAATATTTAGAAATGGCTCTAGAGGTGAAATTCATTTACCATTTTGGGTTCCAGGAAATAGAAAGACATGTGAATAATTTCTCTAGTTATCTATATTTTAGTAATATAAAGATGATTTTGTATGGGGACAAGAAGTGAGCATTTGTCAATTTTCCTAACTACTCAGTACCATTGAACACCCTTCCTATTCCTGGGGTATTTTCAATTTTATGATAACACCTTCCCTAGAAGGTGGCCCACAAATCATTTTTCCGCATCTTCCCTTGCAAATAGACTCCACCAATCATGTGTACCTGTGCAAGATTTCTGATTGGAAGAGAGCAGCAAGATGAAGCTGGTACTTCACAGATTCCATTTTTGGTGAAGGGGGTTGTGAAGGCATCCAGGTTTCTAGTATATTAACGGTAGAGATTCTGGCATCTGGCTACCAACTTGAGTGGTGCAAGCTGAGGTATCTTTACCTAGCTACAGCAGGAATGGGGTCCTGGCTGGAGCAGAGGTACCCTGTGCTTTGGCCATTGTTGTTGACTTTGTAGCCTCTAGACCTGATGCTCTGGCCCTTCTGGAGTTTCTTCAATACTCTTTCATATGTTTCTTTTCTGCTTAAACTAGCTAGAGTGGATATTGTTTGCAATTAAGATTCCTGAACCTGTGGTTTTAAAGAAAGCTTCAATTCTTCATCTTTCTTTATGAGAATTGGTAAATTACCCCATACTTTTGTGATTTACAGCAATAATAAAACTATTATCTCTCATGTTTCTGTGAGTCAGGAATATTTAGGAGTAGCTTAGCCTAGGATCTCATTGGCACTTAAGATGTGTGCTGGGGCTGGAGGATCCACTTCCAACATGGTGGCAAGTTGGTGCTGGTTGTTGGTATTTGGCCTCAGTTCCTCTCCAGGTAGACTCCACTACAGGTCTTCTCGACTCTCCTTGTGACAAGTGGCTGGTTTCTCCAGAGGAAGAAATCCACAAATGAGAGAGAGAGAGCCAGGCGGAAGCTATCGTTTTTATGACCTAGCCTGGGCACTGTCACTTCTACAACATTCTATTCATTAGACGTGAGTCACTAAGACCAACCCACATTCAAGAGGAGGGAAAACAGTCCCTGCCTTTTATTTATTTACTTTTAATAAGTTTATTTATTTATTTATATTTGGCTGCATTGAGTCTTTGTTGCTGTGTTCAGGCTTTCTCTAGTTGCAGAGAGCAGGGGCCACTCTTCGTTTCTGTGCACGGGCTTCTCATTGTGGTGGCTTCTCTTGTTGTGGAGCGCAGCTCTAGACACATGGGTTCAGTAGTTGTGGCACGTGGGCTCAGTAGTTGTGGCACGTAGGCTTAGTTGCTCCTCAGCATGTGGGATCTTCCCGGACAAGGGCTCAAACCCGTGTTCCCTGCATTGGCAGGCAATTCTTAACCACTGCACCACCAGGGGAATCCCAGTCCCCACCTTTTAAATGGGGTAGTGTCAAAGACTTTGTGGACACATTATAAAACCACCAACCAGGCTCTTTGCCATGTAACTCTGCAGTGCCTTCTCACAGTGGATGACCTGAGCCATTTGACTTAATTTGGCCAACAGGATCTTTGGAGACAGGATGCAAGTAGACGTTTGAAAAGTGCTTGCATGCCTTCTTTCACTTGCTCTCTTGCATCTCTACTGTCCTCATGAGAATGTTCCCAGGGTAGCCTATTGCATGATGAGAACTACGTGATACAGAGTCAAGTATGCTAGTGATCCATGACTGCATAGCAAATTATCCCAAAAGTTAGCATCATAAAACAATAAGCGTTTATTATCTTTCAGAGTTTCTGTGGTTTAGGAATTCAGGAGTGGCTTAGCTGGTTGGTTCTGCTCAGGGTTCCAGCTCAGGGGCTATGTTCATCTGAAGGCTTGTCTGGGGCTAGACAGTCCGCTTCCAAGATGGTGCTTGCATGTGTCTGGCAAGTTGGTGCTGAATGTTGAGGCTTTGGCTCCTCACCATGTGAATCTCTCCATTGGGCTGATTATGAATCTTCATCACATGGTATCTGGCTTCCACTTAGCTGAGTGATCCAAATGAGCAAGGCAGAAGCTACAGTGTCTTTTGGGACCAAGCCTTGGAAGAACTGTGCTGGCTTTGGAATATCCTATTAGTTACACAGGACAGCTCTACGTCATGTGGGAGGGGACTGCACGAGGGCATGGACATCAGTAGGCGAGCATCACTGGGGACCATCTTGGAGAATCACAACCACATCACGTTGCCCCAGTCATTCCAGTTGAGGCCAACTTATATCGGACAGTAGCTAGACTGACCCCAGGCACAGGAGCCAGCCCTGGACAATCAGCAGAGCTGATCCAGATGTGTGAGCAATAAACAAGGTTTTGTGCTTGTTTGTTTGGCAGCGTTACCGTGGCACAGTCACAATGATGTGCTGATACAGGCGCATTAGTGACCCTGGGAGAAATTTAGACGATTATGAATTAGAATTGCAACAAGAATCCCTAGCCTCAGTTTTTCAGTTGCCTAATGCTAAGATTCATGTATAAACAGAATCACTTCCTTTGAGGACTTTATTCTAATAATTTATACACATTTAAGCATTTGAGCCATTGATTTATTTGTTTCTCCAGCAAAATAAAGCTCAGGAATAAATGCACGAAGTTGCTTTTTTTTTTCCCCCTTGTCTCAATAGTATATTATTTATCTAAAGAATTATAGAAAATTATTATTTGATTAATTTATAGTAATACAGCTTTAGAGTATAACTTAAGACTTGAATGTATAGTATATTGTTGTATAACTTTGCTACAAAAAGGCAAGTATATTAAAAAATATATATGGTTGCATGTATTCTTTTGCTATTTGCAAGGGTACAGAATTGTTTTATATTTTTAATTTAATTTTATTTATTTTTTTATACAGCACGTTCTTATTAGTCATCCATTTTTATACACATCAGTGTATACGTGTCACTGATGTATACATGATGTGATGAATTGGGCATGTCCCAATTGCCCAATTCATCACACCTCCACCCCCATCCCCCACCGCTTTCCCCTCTTGGTGTCCATATGTTTGTTCTCTACATCTGTGTCTCAGTTTCGGCCCTGCAAACCAGTTCATCTGTACCATTTTTCTAGGTTCCACATATATGTGTTAATATACAACATTTGTTTTTCTCTTTCTGACTTCACTCTGTATGACAGTCTCTAGTTGCATCCGCATCTCTACAAATGACCCAATTTCATTCCTTTTTATGGCTGAGTAATATTCCACTGTATACATGTACCACATCCTCTTTATCCATTCATCTGTTGATGGGCATTTAGGTTGCTTCCATGACCTGGCTATCATAAATAGTGCTGCAAGGTACATTGGGGTGCATGTGTCTTTTTGAACTATGGTTTTCTCTGGGTATATGCTCAGTAGTGGGATTGCTGGGTCATATGGTAATTCTATTTTTAGTTTCTTAAGGAACCTCCATACTGTTCTCCATAGTGGCTGTATCAATTTACGTTCCCACCAGCAGTGCAAGAGGGTTCCCTTTTCTCCACACCCTCTCCAGCATTTGTTGTTTGTAGATTTCCTGATGATGCCCATTCTAACTGGTGTGAGGTGACACCTCATTGTAGTTTTGATTTGCATTTCTCTAATTTTGTTCTGAATTGTTCTCAAGCTCTTTTGATGTTTAGAAAGTAGAATTACTTTTCATAAACTTTAATTTTTTTTTTTAAAAATCAGTTTTACTAAATCTAGTTTACATATAATAAATTCATCAATCTTAACTGTGCAGTTTGGTTAGTTTAATGAATGTGTATAGTCTTGTAATCACCACCACAGTTGAAATATAGCACATTTCCATCATCCCCCAACATTTGCTCATATCATATGCACTTTTAAGTAAACTTTTTTTAAGTAAAATATACATGCATAAAAAAGCACCAGCCATACTTGTGTAGCTTGATGAATTTTTACAAAGTGTATCTGTCATTCAAATCAAGAACTAGAATGTAACAAACACTCCAGGGGTGCCCACATGTCCTCTTTCCTCAGTGGTAACCACTAATCTGGCTTTCATCACCATAAATTAGTTGTCTGTTTTTGAACTATTATAATAAATATTCCATTCCATCTTGTTTCCTTTGTTAAACATTATCCTTGTGAGATTTTCTCATATTGTTGCATGTAGTTGTAATTCGTTTATTCTCATTGCTATTGTTGTATGGATATGTCACGATTTATTTATCCATTCTATTCCAGATGAACATTTGGGTTGTTTCCAGTTTTGGGCCGTTATGAATAGACCTGCTGTGAACATTCTGATACCTGTTTGCTTGCACTATTTGATGGCTTTGCTTTTTTTAGGGGATAGAAGGAATATAATGGAATCAAACACTGCTTGTTCATTTTGATCCAATTTACTATTGGGGGCTCTAGCCAAAAAACAATAGACTTTTCAGAGGAGATTTTACCTGATAGAAGATTAGGCCTCAGGTTTGTATTTGCTATATTTTATGAGAAATAAAAGAGTGGATTTTGAAATTTGAGAGGCAGGTTACTGAGATGGTAAAATGTTCTTCACATTCTGGGCTCTGTACCAGCCTTTGATCCCTCTCTCCCTCCCCTTTTCCCCCTTTCCTTCCTTCCTTCCAATCATTTTTAAATGGATGTGAATTTCAAAGACTGAGTTGAATTGTCCTCAGATGGGGATTTTTTTTCCATGAAAGTGAAGATGAAGTCAAGTGTTTTTCAATTTGTTCTAAGTGACTTCTTTTCCTGGGAAATAGTTTAGGCTTTCATAAACATTGAGACATTTTTGTTGTCTCAAATTTTGTTCTGCTTATTACATCCTTCCAGACAGGTCTCTATAAGCCATAAGGAAGGCCACGACAACCATCATAACACACATCCGTTCTATCACCGAGGCGCTGGTAGCCCTGTCATTAGAGAAACCTAACATTTCATCTGCCAGTGGTGATGGGCTGGCCAGGCCTCAAAATGATCTACAAATGGCAGTTTGCAGTCTGTTATTTTATAGACTATAGACTAGTTGGAAAGTCCTATTTTTTTCTAGGGAAGGTCATCTGTTCAGTCTTGAAATTACATTTAAACAAGGGCTACTGAAGGGCAATCCCACGTCCCACATGCTACACGTATTTTAAGGAAAAAGAATTGCAAATTCTAGCTGCTTCTAGTTCTTTCCTTGGACAAACTACCAGTTAACCTATTTTTGAAAGGTCCTTCCAAGCCATGTAGACATGTAGTGAGCAGGTGGGGTCAGCTCTCCAGTCACCACTCCCTATCAATCCTTTCTCAAGGACCCTTAATGACCCAATTCGGTTCATCCTTACCCACAACTTCACAGTTGGCCCCGATGGGTTAAGTCAGCTGCTCTTTAGCCTCTGATATGATAATCATTGGCTACACGTTGTAAGTCAGGCTAATCAGGTCAGCACAATTCGTTTCTGGACCTTTGGTTTGAACTACTGGGACAGCTTACTGTTTCCATTTTGTAGGATTTGGAACTGGGAGCTGGGAATCTTGAGGTTGCTGACAACTATCTTTGATGCAAGGCTACCTGCTGTTGTGTAAGGAAGGAACAACAAAGAAGCAGTGTTTGTAGAATTCGGGCTCTGTCATTTCTGCACTCTCCTGAGTGAAGCTGGTAAAAAAGAATTTCTTCTTTGTTTCTCCCAGTTGTGTCCATTTCAGTAAACAGACCCATTTTTGACAACTGCCCTAAGGACCTGTGGATGACCATAGAAGCTAACTGCGCCTTCATTTACGAAAATATCCATTTGCATTCACAGGAGAAAAATTCAAGTAGCATCAAGGGTTGGGGTTTGTGTTTCTCCCCCTTAATGCACATGGGACTCTGAAGCACACAGATTTTGGTGTTACAGTCTCATTCTCTTTGAGGCAGAAAACTCACTCAATGGAAGTCATTTGCATTTCTGTTTGAGCAGCCTGGAGACAAATATAGTGAAATGAATAGCCTTTTAATTTAAGTGGCTTCCCAGTATGAATCCAAAAATAGAAGGTACAATCGTCTTGAAGTTACTGGAGAAATCACTAAGATCCAAGCCCAGCACATCAGCACAGAACTACCCCTCAACCCCCCACCAGGGTGTAAGCATCTTTCTCACTGATGCCAGGCCTTCCACAGAAACCGGGGTAAGTGGGAGTTTCCGGCAGGGGGATGTCTAGTCCCAAACGGACACACCTGTGTCTCTTTATTGGTGATTAGTTTGATTGTCTTAAAATATGACATATTTGTTATATATATGTGTGTGTGTGTTATTACATATTTGTGTACTTCTCAAAATCAAAATAGAGCCAATGACGAGAAAAAAATCTAATACATTTTGACTTTTAAAAATGAAAATAGGGACTTCCCTGGTGGTTCAGTGGTAAAGAATGCACCTTACAATGCAGGGGACTCGGGTTCCATCCCTGGTCAGGGAACTAAGATCCCACATGCTGTGGGGCAATTAAGCCTGCACGAGCTACAAGTAGTGAGCTCGGGGGCCTCAGCTAGAGCCCAAGTGCCGCAAACTACAGAGCTCCCGCGCTCTGGAACCCGTGCGCCACAACTACAGAGCCCACAGGCCCTGGAGCCTGGGCACCACAACTAGAGAGAAGCCCACGCGCCACAATGACAGATCCCGCACGCCTCAGCAAAGATCCTTAGTGCCGTGACTAAGACCCGACGCAGCCAAAAATAAAGTAAATAAATAAATAAGAAAATAGAAGAGGGTATCATAGCATGGTTAGAAGTGAAAGCCTGGTTCAAGGGATGCCAGAAAGTCCTGACACTGCAGTCTTCTGGCTCTGAGAGCTAATATCCTGTTGGAAATTCCTGGGGTTAATCTTGCCTTTGGGTTGGAAGGGAAGAAAAAGGGAGAGGTGTATGCGGTCTGAGTTTAAGCCAACATTCTGAATTCCTTATACAGTTGAAACATCTCTAAGCAGAACACTAGCATCTTGTGGTCACCCCTTGTTGGGCTACACCCCGAAGGCCCTCAAGCCTTGTAGTTGCCCAGCCTCGAGACCCAAGAAAGAGCCCGGAGACAGCAACAGAAACATCCAAGGTTTATTGGACAGGGGCATCGTACACAAAGGGTCCTGGAGCAACACCCCACCACATGTGGCAGACGGTGGGCAGGACGTGGCAGCAGTCTTTGCTGTTTGAGGGAGAAGGAGGCTACCGTGTATAGGGGAAAGTGACGTCAGGTGGGCTCATCAGTTACCAGGGACAAATTAAGTCCTATAATTAAGAGGCTGGATAGTCATGTGAGCGAAGCAGGGACTGGTCGAGCAGGGGATGTACAGAGAACAAGAGAACAGCCACCTGAGTGTCCTGACCATACACCCCTAGGGCAGGATTTGGGTGGGAAGACGTGCGAGATGGTGATGGATGTTGCAGGAGAGAGGGGCTGACGGAGGAGAACGTTAGGCACTGAGGAGAGCAGGCGTTTTCTCTGAAGGAACTTTCATTTCCCTCTGATGAGAAGAGGCGCTCATGTCTAGCTTCTCTGAAATTCTTTTCTCCACTCTGGAATGGAAACAAAATGCCTTAGGTTGAAGGATATAATTCTTCCCTAGAATTTTAGTGGAATGCAAATTCTGAGGGAAAAATTGGATAGAAACACCATTAAAATAAGTTCATTTGATTAAAACAAGAGAATAGATTGCATGATCTGGCAGAATCAGAGGGTCCCTGAGAAGAGAAAGATCAGGGTCCCCTGCATAGAGTCCCCACTTGGTTCAATTCCACCTCTGCTTCCAGTTGGAATACATAGCAGAGCTGAGCTCGACCTCACACACCTTTCTGGACCCGTCCTCCCCATGTGCAAGAGCAATTCCCTTGATAGAAGTTTCATCTTTTAACCCAAAGTCTGTATTTCCCTTTTTATTTACTCCCCCAAGACCACGGTCCTCGGCAAAATTATTATAGGAGGTGTCGTGAACTTTGGTTTAATCGTCTGCCTTCTGCCCTCTCCAAGTCCTTGGGTGTGTCTCTTCCCTCCCAGTCCATCCTCTATTTCCCAGCCATCCTCAACTACCCTCTACCTGTGTTCAGATCTTCACTGCATCTACTCATTTCATTCTCAGGACAACATGATGGGGCATGTCCTATCATTGGCACATTTTACAGATGAAGAAAGTGAACCTCAGAGAAGGAACCATCCGAGGTTCCCGCAGCACTCACGTTCTAGTTGGAGATTTCTGAAGACAGAGCAACATCTACGTTCCTAAGGAATATATTCCCATAAGAGAATTCCAGGTGCTAGGAGGGACTGAGGACCTCAGGACTCTCTTGGAAAACCACAGTTAGATTGACTGCAACCGTGCAGGCTGGTTCTTTGCTCACAGTCTCCAGGGGAGGAGGGAGTGGTTCTATTTGGACTGGAGAAGCAGCCATGAGCTTTGGAACAATGAAAGTGGGGACTGATTCTTAGGCTTTGCAAACAATGAGTCCCTCTGTTTTGGAAAACACTTCTCATCCTCCCTTGATGTCAAGTGTGGCATTGAGAGACGTAGAATAGAATAAAGAATAGGACTGGCAGTAAAAAGAAACATGTCTTGCTGCTAGCTCTTTCCATGACTCTCTCGAAATACAAGGGAGGCCCTTCTTTGGGCTTCAGATTTTTTCCGTCTGTGACACGAGAGCTTTTCATTAGGTCATTACTCAGGCCCCCATGTTAGCTAAACTTCTTCTTGCTGCTTGAGAAAAGGAATTAAATCCCCATTTAATATGCGTAGTCTAAATTGGAAACCTTCCAGTACAAAGGTTTCCAATCAACTATTTTTTTCCCCACTAGTGCCTTTATCTCTCTCACCTTTGGGATCAATCCTGACTTCCTTCTTGGGCTGTTAATAATTAATAGCACAGCCGTTTATAAGTCAGTGGTAATATGTTTTGATTTTATCATTTCTTTTCATGAATTATGGATATCATTAAAAAGCAATTTTTAAAAAGTCCAAGAAGGGAACAGAAGTTGATGGGAGGTCAGAGGAGATGAGAGGGCACACGATCTCGCTTTGCCATCTCTGTCAGGTTCAATAAACAGCTTTCAGCTTGAAGGAATTTAAAACTGCTGGTAGCTCCAGCTCTTCTCAATTCTCTGCTTATCCTTGCCTGTGATCTCGCACACGAGTGATGTAACACATGCCTTTGGTGGTGAAAGTATCAAATGAGAATCCTTGTCTAGAGGACAATGTTGGCAGGATGCTTATCAGTTTTGGTTTAGTGGTTGCATTTCTAGAAATGCACTTAAAGAGAATAGATGAGAGTCTGTGTAGTATTTGGCTCTGAGACTGCAATGAAGCTCTGTCTTTAATGTCAGAGAAATGGAAGCAACCTAGGTATCAACAATAGGGTATGTGGAAATGACAGCACACTCCTATAATGGGATACACTGTCGTCATTAAAAAGAGTGTTAAAGACTAACATATTTTGATAAAAGAAGATGTTTATTGTGAGGTGCAAAGGCAGGCCGTAAAGCATAAATAGAGTATGGTCATCTTTATTTCAGTTTTGTAGTAGGTAAAGGAAATTTCTGCTTGAACCTTGCCCGTACACAGAAAGGCTTGACCCCTGCATAACCAATGCCTGCTTAAGTCTTCAACAATTCATGCTGGACCCCGTTGAGACCCACACTCCTGTAGTAAACTGGAAATGCAAATGGCACCACACGGTGGTAACGACCAATCTCAATAGTGACTTTTCAATCCCCTTCTGCCAGCAGTCTCAAGGAGCCTTTTGCATCCTCCCTTATTTGGAAGGGACTTCTCTTCATTGTGGTCTATCTGGCTCTCACACTCCCCACCAGGAGAGCCCAGCTGAACTCTCTCCCGATGCAGCTTTCTTTGTCCATCAGCCTAAACAGAGACCATTTTGGGGCTTTAGTTAATTGGTGACATACTTGAATGTAGTTTTTTTTTTTTTTTTGAGGTACGCGGGCCTCTCACTGTTGTGGCCTCTCCCGTTGCGGAGCACAGGCTCCAAACGCGCAGGCTCAGCGGCCATGGTTCACGGGCCCAGCCGCTCTGCGGCATGTGGGATCTTCCCGGACCGGGGCACGAACCCGTGTCCCCTGCATCGGCAGGCGGATTCTCAACCACTGCACCACCAGGGAAGCCCTGAATGTAGTTTTTTACTAGTTGTAGTCAAACAATTATTATCTACAAGTCTTCTGCGACTACCTTTTGCATGCCATACACCTATAAACATATACCTTTGAGTTACTGACCCAAGGGGACAGAGGACCTTGAGAAAGCGATTTGAATCAGAAGTGGAAATTCTTCTCCCTCCTACCTTCTCTCCCCCTTCTGGAGGGCAAAGTATGTGGGAAGTGAAAATAAGAAATTTACCCGCAGGATTTGGACCACTTCTTCCTTACAGAACAAATTCATTTTCCACCCTGGTTGGGACATGCTCTCAAATGAACAGATAGAATCTACACCCTTGTAGGAATTTTGCCAGTTTGGATGGAGATGGATTTGTGGCCTGGTACGCAGTCTTCCAGTTCCTCTAATATAATAAACAGAAACAGACTCACAGACATGGAAAACAAATTTATGGTTTCCAAAGGGGAAAGTCGGAATAAATTAGGGACTCGGGATTAACAGATACACATTACTATATATAAAATAGATAAACAGCCAGGATCTACTGTGTAGCACAAGGAACTATAGTATCTTGTAATAACCTATAATGGAAAATAATCTAAAAAGAATATAAATGTACATATATATGTATAACTGAATGGCTTTGCTGTATACCTGAAACATTGTAAATCAACTATACTTCAATTTAAAAGAAATGAAAATAGAACTGTAGGCTGGAACCTGTTTCTGTCTGGAGTGAGTACCAGGTGGGACTTGGCTCTGCATCTTACGTAGACCAGATGTTTCACACTTCATTTTATTTAAACCCTTTCCCTCCCTTCTTTCCAATATAAGCTCACATCACAATATTTTGTCTGCTTTTCTAATTAAAAAAATGGGGCATCACTGTTTGGTAAGACTGACAGATTTTCCTCATCATTTGTTTGATTAAAGACTCGGGAAACTTTGAGGGGTCCTGCTGATGATTTCTTCCCACATTTGAATGAAATGCAAAACAAAAAGCTTCAAGTGCCAAGGAGTAGGCAGGTGTATTTATATCGATGCTATCTATAGCTGCTGTTTCTTTGGCTGTTAGGGAATGAGTTGCTCCCTGCTGCAAACTTTGAGTTTGTGGAACTTTTGGATAAAGTTAGGTCAAAATGCTCTTTTACTGTCTTCTCCTCTTTCCAACTTTGCCCACTTTGGTCCTTGAGCCAGTCGTGTCCCTGGAGTCGTAGTGAGCCTGGATTAGAGCTCCCATCAGTGGGCAAGCAGGAGACCCCATCTATCCTGGAGACCTTGTGGTTTGCAGGTAGAGGAAGGGAGGCCTCCAGACCAGGGATTGGCAAGCTTTTTCATGAAGGGCCAGAGAGGAAATATTTTCAGCTTTATTGGTCTCTGTCACAATTACTAACTCTGCCATGGTAGTGGGAAAGCAGCCATAGACAAATGAGAGTGGCTGTGTCCCAATAAAACTTTACTTACATAATCAGGTGGCTGGGCTGGGCCATAGCTCATTGACCTCTGGTCTGGGACATTTGGAATGTTCACGGTTAATGTACAGAGGGGCGGCATAGTAAGTGTGCTCACTAGACAGGTCTGAGTTTGAATTCTAGATTGTCCACTAACCAGGAATGTGTCCTTCGACGAGTTACTGACTTCAGTAATAAGATGGTAATAAAAATCCCCACCTTGCAGGTAAACTGGAAAGAGGGCTGGTTCAAGTCCTGGATTGATCTTCAACCACTTGTAGAAATGTGGCCAGGGTATTTATATCACTGTTTCTAGAGACTAAACTAGAAATTAGACTTCAGATGCTGGGGCCTGTGGGCCATACTCAGCTAACTGGTGTTTTATTATTTGGCTTTTGTAGTGTTTTAAAGACATGGGTAGCACTGAGTATGAATGCTTTTAGATATACTGTATGTTTTGATTTATCTGTCACTACTACTATGTTGTCTTATGACTGAATAGTTTCACGTTTTAAAATTTCCTGCCTGGTGTGTATAGGCGTTTAAATTTATGACCCCTTAATGGAAGGAGTCTAAAGTCTTGTCAAACTTGGGAAAGAATGTGACTCTCCCACTCTCAGAGGATGATGCCAAATATAGTTTCAGTATATGTTTCTGTGGAACTAGTCACACAAGACATAGTGGTTTAAAAAAAGAATCACACGTTACTTCTGAGTCTAGGAGTTAGCCAGGCTGTTCTGCTGATGTGGGATGAGTTCAACTGATCCCGCTGGGCTCTCTCGTGCCAGCTGGGGTTCAGCTGGAGGAGGGCTGCGGTAGGTCTGCCTTAGTTAACATAACTCCACTGTCCTGCATGTGTCTCATAAACCTCCAATAGGACAGCTAAGGCAAGTACTCAGAGAAGCAAGAGGGGAAGCACATACCATGCTTTTACAAGCATCTGCTTGCATAGAGTTTACTGCTCTCCTATTGGCCAAGACAAGTCACGTGGCCAAGTCCAGAGTCAGTGTGTGAGGTCACTACCAAAGGCACAGGGGGCAGGGGAAAACTGGGGCTATTAATGCAATAAATCCATCACAAACATTAAGACAGTGGTTTGTATGCGGGTAGTGGAGACAGCATTATTCCCTTTGTCATTGCTGAAAAATGTGGTAACTTCCCCCAAACAAAGACAACAGTGAGTGTAAGTGTGTTTGAGTGTGTGTATGTGTGTGTGTGTGTGTGTGTGTGTGTGTGTCTAAGAGATGATGTTTCATTCTTTTCTCTTTTTCCCCCAAAGCAAGAGCAAAGGACGTTTTGGAGACTTTTGAAAAACTTTTCTCTCAGTTCTTTTGGGAACTGTTAAGAGGATGATTTTAAGGACACTCAACTGGGAGATCTTTTTCCAAACAAACACAGCCCTCCTTTTTGACATCTTGATTTTGACATCAAGAGCTGTCTGCATTTTTAGTTTGGAATTCATTTTTGGAAAGTTGGTCATATTTTTTTCTGGCACAGGCCAAGAAAAACTATTTATTTAAAAGGTGACAGTGAGTTTAAAAAGAAACATGGATTGGTTATGTTTGCAAAGTAAAAACTGTGAGTTTTCCATAGACCTGTGTTCAAGTGATGACAGTAAAAGATAGGGACCAATACTGACTTTGTAAATCTTTTCCTTTGGTACAAATGTTGTAGATAAAGTCCCATAGGTAAGCACTGAGATAAAACTCAGAAGGCTGAAATGTTGAGACTATATATCACTGATACTTATTCTTTAGAAGATAACTTAGGGTACAATGAGGAAAAAAAAAAACATGTTTCCAAAGCATCGTTTCTGACTTTTGGGTTTTTTTTTTTTTTTTTTTTTGGCCACATGGCACGTGGAATCTTAGTTTCCTGACCAGGGATTGAACCCACGCCCCTTGCCCTGGAAGTGCAGAGTCTTAACCCCTGGACTGCCAGGGAAGTCCCAGTTTCTGAAATTTTAATGGAGGTAAACAACGCCAGAGCACAGAACTCTCGGTCCATTGTTCAGCCACTAGGTTGCCTAAGTGCTTAGTATCACAAGAGAATGAGAGGAATGCCACAGCTGAGAAAACTGAATCCACTCAATGTCAGAGCTGAGAAAGCTGAGTCCACTGAGGTGAGGATGAGCTCCTGACGCCCAAAGTGTGGTCCGTGGACAGACAACATCACATCATCCCAGAGCTTGTCTCTACCCAACCTTGGCTCTACCCAGACCTGCTGAGTCAGTCTGCATTTTATCAAGACTTCAGGGATTTGTGCGCACACAGGCATTTGAGAAGCACTGGTTTATAATGAATTATAATATAAATTAGAGGCTACATCTGGCTTTAATAGAAACATTGATGTTACAAAACATTTATTCATAGATCACTTTAATAACGGCCCTGGAGCTTTAATCATTGGGCCTCAGTATTTACATCCATCTGAAACGGAGCAGGACGCTATGGTCCTTCCCCCCATGTCCTCTGCCTGCCTTTTGACTGTGGAAAAACTTTAACCAAAGAACAAGTTTAATCAGAGAAGTGAGAAAATGCAGAAACAAAGGAAAGCAGTCCAACAGGACAAAACGATAACAGTTTAGTCACTGAGCAAAGTCAAGGAGCTTTAGTTCCTCTTCAAGGGCTCTAGATAATATTCTGAGCCGTGTCCTGTGAGCTGTCTTGTACATACTGAAACCCCCGCCAGGTGGAAGAAGTTGACTACCTGAAGACCAGACAGTAGCTATGACAGAAGCCGCCAGAATTCCAAGAATTGGCCTCAAGGAAATGGAAACAAACCGACCCTGAAACTGAAGATTAACTATACTGAAAACAATCAAGATGACACTGATCAGACGGCTGCATGACCAATTTCAAGAGGACTGTCAGAGCTGACTGTGCTGTTTCTGCATGTAGCCCCCTCCCTCTGTCTACAAAAGCTCTTGCCCACTGACTGTCAGCTGTGGGGAGTCAGCCTTCTGACAGGCATCTGCCCTCCCCTCCCCCGGTTGCCGGTATCCAAAATAAAGCAAACTTTCCTTTCCACTAACCTTGCCTCTTTATTGGCTTTTGAGCGGCGAACAGCCAGACCCCACTTTTGGTTACATGTCCAACAGGGACCCATAACTCTCTGGAATGCTTTCCAAAGCGGTTGAGGCCATCCAGCAGTCGCTATAATAAAGTGCTCTGAAGCAAATGAAGAGGTAATATTGGGTCTTATTAAAGAAGTACTTGGATCTAAATATCTCAGTGCAAGTCCCAAACACTGATGAAGCTAATGAGGTTCAAGAAATGCTGCTGTACCTTCATGATGCCGTGAACTGCCCACCCTAGTAGCTGGCATTCTAGCCACTGTGGTGGCTGTGAATCTGCTACACCTGTCAGTGATGACCCATCACTTCAAAGGAGAGTCTGCACACCTGTCACTTGATTCCCTCTGAGATTTTGTGGCTGAGAATGTCCTCTGACCAGCTGCATCACCTGGGGGCTTGTTGGAAATGCAGAGCTTCCAGCTGGATGCCCATCTACTGAACCAGAACCTGCAACTTGATGCGATCTTCCCTAATCCTTGGGTAAATTAACGTTTGAGAAACACTGAGCTAAGTGACTATGTTCAGCCTTGGCTGTACCTTAGAATTCATTGGGGGCCTTTAAATACCAATGTGTAGGCCCCACCCACTCTAAGGCCAATTAAATTAGAATATTTGGGAGTGACCCCTGTCATCTGTATGTTTTTAAAGCTTCTAGATGTTACTCTGAGATACTATTTGGGGGTGCAAAATGAAATGGAGATAAAGGCCAGGAACAGTCAAACGATACAAATCTTAGAAATATTCGGCATTTGAAGTGAATTGGAGCTTGGATGTGAGAGGAGTAAGAAAAAAGAGTGATGGCAAAAAAAGAAAGTGGAGCCGAGTGGAATCCCAGTTGTGGAAATGGCAGAGGACCTTTTGGGAAAAGCTAGACGTCACACTGAATGTTAAGTTATAGGTGCTGCTGTGATACAAAGACTTATTTTTTTAAATTAATTAATTAATTAATTTTATTTTGGGCTGCATTGGGTCTTCGTTGCTGCACGCGGGCTTTCTCTAGTTGCGGCGAGCGGGGGCTACTCTTCGTTGCGGTGTGCGGGCTTCTCATTGTGGTGGCTTCTCTTGTTGCGGAGCACGGGCTCTAGGTGTGCGGGCTTCAGTAGTTGTGGCACGCAGGCTCAGTAGTTGTGGCTCGCGGGCTTAGTTGCTCTGAGGCACGTGGGATCTTCCCAAACCAGGGCTCCAGCCTCTGTCCCCTGCATTGGCAGGTGGATTCTTAACCACTGCATCACCAGGGAAGTCCAAAGACTTCTATCTTCCTGGAACTTTTAGTAAAGGTACAGGTGGTTGGCTTGTTTTATGGAAAATAAGGAATAAGGGCTGAACCCAGTGCCTGAGTTTATGTAGAAAATATGCATTAAGGGTGGGGCGATGATGCCGGTCACAAATATAGGCCACCTGATTACATTTTTCATTTCAGATAAAGAATGAAAACCTTTTTAGTATGAGTGTGCAATATTTGAAATATCTGAACTTTACTTATCTGAGAACCTGTATTTTTATTTGCTCAATCCAGCAACCTTATCGTGAACTCGAAACTGGTTCGTGAGAAGCAGGAGCTGAGGGCCAGAGGCCATCATAAGAATGTTAGTACTGAGCTGGCAGAAATCTTGGCAAAGACATTGGACTTAAGATGAACTGAGACATCTTACCTACATTTGGTTTGAATCAGAACCAAATGTTTTCAAATCTTTATTCTCCATTTTTCGATTTTCTTGCGTCTCCCCACTTTCCCCTCTCCCATTCACCTTTGCCTTCCTTTTGTTTATTTGTAAAGTGAGCTTTTTCTTGACTTGGTGTTTGTTCTTTTCCCAGTGTCCTCCAGTTCTAGCTAAAGTACAGCTCTGATTCTTCAAGTCAATACAAATCCCTTGGTATTTTCGAACTGGCTCTTATTTATTTACCTGTCTTCTCCACCACAGCGTTGGAGATGGTCCATAAATTTACATTTCTAAAGTGCTTCCATTCTACTCTATTTGGTGATAGACGATTTCCTGAGGGCAAGAAACAGAGTCAGCTCAGGGTGGTGAGAAACATCTGTGGGTGGAGATGAAAACAGCAGCAAAATGAAAACAAAGAATGTCTTCTGCAACCAGCCCTCACTAACAGCCCTCTCTCCCTGTGCCGGCGACAAAGAGCTTTTTCAGATGGGGTGGCAAGCAGGCAGGGGACCTCTCTCAAAACCACCAAGTCTGTTTATGTAGATATTATTTTCTTTTGAAAACTGCCTGAAGAAGAGCCTTGTGAAGCGTCTTTCAAGAAAACCATGGGCAAGCTTGGGTGGTAATGGAGATGCAGAAAGAACAAAGGGGCAAGCACCCTGGGGTGTTCTTTTGTTTGCTTGCACCACAACGAGGAAAGAAAAAGAGAAAGAAATGGGATAGATCAGTGCTTCTGAAAGTGTAGTCTTTAGACCGACCAGCAGTATCAGCAGCACCTGGGAACTACTAGAAATACAGAATCTCTGGGCTGCTAACTCAGAAACTCTGAGGGGGTCCAGCAATCTGTGCTTTTAACAAGCCCACCAGGTGATTCCAACGAACGCTAAAGATTGAGAACCACTAGGACGGACAGTTTTACCTCTTCACCCTCAATAAGAAAATCTCATCTCTGCTACCGAGCGCCACCATCTTGGTTGACGTGGATCGCCCGGATGTGCAGGGCTGGGCTGTGAAGACGAGGAAGGAGGAGGCTTCCTTTTGCCTAGGGAATCTTTTTCTTTAGTTGAATGATAAAAAGGTGTCCAGGATAGGTAAGGACAGAAGAAATAGCACAGACTGAAATGAGACTTACTCTTTCTGTCAGTTTCCGAGATCCAACAAGAGTCACACAGAAGGGAAAGTTCCCATTAGATACTCGACTTTCTATCTAAGATCGAAAGTTAGTTGAAAGAGAAATTTACATTTTTATTTAAATATTACATGTATCCATAATAATAATGGCTACTTTGAACAGATGACCTGCACTGCTGAACATGATCAGCCTTAAGTCATTTGCTGAGCAGAAAACTACTCAGAGAGTCTGCAGAGATACACACATAACCAATGGAGTAAAGCCCTTGCCCATGGGGCCACTGTCCTGGAACCAGGCTTTGAACCCACTGCTGGGCAGAGGCCAACTCTCATCCCAGTGGTTCTTGGCCTTGGCTGCATTCTGGACTCACCCCAGGAGCTTTAAGAAATATGGATATTTGAGCCAGGCCCCAGAAATCCTGATACATTAGGTCTGGGGCATCACCAGAGCCTTGGGATTTTATAAGCTCCCCTGGGATTCTAATGAAACCAGGGCGGAGGCCACTGTCTTATCAAGTCTGTAGCTAAGTGGTTCTCAGCCCTGGATGCAAATTTAGAATCACCTGTTCCCTCTTTAAAACAAGCCAGCAGTCAATCAGACCCCATCTCCTGGGGTTGGGATTTAATTGATGTGGGATGGGGCCCAAACATCACATTTTTCTAGAGTGTAGCCAGGGTGGGAATCACTGTCCGGAGAGCACAGGCGGGCAACGAACAAACGAGCTGGCCTTGTAATATGGCCCCAACCCTGCCGTTAACACTGCAGATAAAGTCCTCACCCAGAATGGGTTGTTGTCCCCTAACAGCAGGAATCAGACAGTTTAGTTCAGGATTATTGACAATTCAAATAAGTACAGTGTGTTGCAAAACGACCTCCTGTTTTCTGGATAAAGTCAATTGGCTAACTCTTAGATGGTCACCCCAACTCCCAAGTAAAGTTAGGATGAACTGTGTGTCACCAATAATGCTGCCAAGTCTGCCACCCCAAGAAGTAGTTGTTGTTTATCTTGAAAACATGTGTGTCATCAGTTGTATCTCTGGGCTGGATGAAAGGGTAAGCATGACTGCTTTCAGCCTCTGCGTCTCTTACCTAGCAGATGGCCTGTGACATGCATCACACTCTGGTTTAATGCTTACCTGGTAATAAATGACTGTGGAGAGGATTTCTGGATCGGGAGGAGACTTTTTAAAAATTACATTTCCCTGGCAGTGCTTGTGTCTGTGTGTGCATGTGTCTGTGCACATGTACGTGTGTTGAAGGTGAGGGACTGAGCATGTTAAGATCCCGCCCCCTTCCCCACCTCTGTGCCCCATTTCCACAGCTTTTATCACTTTTTCATTTTGGTTTTCCTTGCAAGTCTTACATGAGAATAAGCTTTGCTCTACTTTAAAAAAAAGGTTGAACACCAGTGAGTGTAGTTTTTCTTGGTCCCTGTGGCCCTGACATTCCGGGAATCTAGGGCTCTGGCTAGGACCACAGCCTCCACCCTCCCGGACTTCCTGATGCATCCAGGCCACCACGTCTGTGCAAAGGGAGCTGGGAAGAGGCCCTGTACCTCAGAGGAAGGAGGGGTGCTGCTGGAATCACTCCTAGTGGTGGTGGTGCTGTACCTTTAGGGTTGGGACAGACATAAAGCAGAGGAGGGGAGGGGTGCAGAGAGGCAGTGATAAGAGTGGAGAATTGGAGAATGATCTTCCCTTTGGGAACAGCCCTGTGTCTTCTGGAGCCCAAGACACATGGTTCTAGCCTCATTTATGATAGTGTTTTCAACAGTCCAAGACTAAAACAATATCTGAGCTGGTGAGAACAGATGTGGTTGAGTTTGCCTTCTACTAAGGACGGTTTGGTCTGGATAGTGGCCTCCAGAGCTGCTTCTGATGTACCCAGTTCTAGAGTTACAAGAATATTATTAGACTTGATGGGTGCTCTATTTTCTCTTTTATTTTCTACTTTCACTATTGCTTCCACAATTTTAGTGACTCTTTGGGGGTCTGTGGTAGACAGAGAGAACACCAGACCTCCCAGACTCTCTCTCCACCCTTCCACCCATCACTCCACAAAAAGCCTCATTGTGTTCACTGACCTCTGGGGCCATGAATGGAGCCTTTATTCCAGTCCTATTTCTGAGTGTGCTGCAAGTTTCCTTAAGTCCAATGGTTTTAACGTCACTTACACAGTTAGAAAACAGAAGAGCTAGAAGGAATTTCTGAAATGGTCTGGTCCAACTTCACTCTTTTCCTCTCTTTTTCTTTTTTGTAACAGAAAAGAGGACAGGACCAGAAAAGTCAAGAGACTTGCCCAAGATAAAGCAGTTGGTTGGCTACGGGGCTGATCTGCTGCCTCTGAATCTAGAAACACTTGGCCAAAACTCTGCAGATTATTTTTTTCAATTTTGTCGTGTTAACATTCCTATGGGAAAGCTAATGGACATACAATCCCATTACATGATAAATGGTTTTCTCCCATTTACATGTCAGGGAAATTTTTAAAGCTGGAACTCAGAACTCTTCTCTGGTCACCCGTCTTACTTCTTCAAACCCTCAGTCCAGGGTGAGGTTTGCTGTAGAATTCGTTTGTTCAACTGATGGATTTCCAGCTTGAAACGTTTCTGCCCCTTTGTCACTGTCCAAGCAAATGGAGGGATGTCCGTGGGAATGAAGTTGGAGTCCTAGCTGGTTAGAAGCATGCATTCTTTTTGCTTGAGTTTTCAAGTTGCAGACTTAGGTTTGCCTTGGTCTCTAGACTAAAGTATAGGACACTTTGCTGTTCAGTAGCTTCTCTTTTTAGGGAGGAAGCTCTTTGTTTTAATGTCTCCTCATCCTCGGACATTGATTCCTCTACCTTAGGTAAGGTAGGTTCTTTCCTTACCTTAATAATCAGTGTTCAGCTTCTTTGTTGATCTGAGTCAAATTTTTCTTTCTCTGAGAAGACTTCTGTGACCTGTTGGCAATGTTTGTGGGTGTCCACATTGCTTCCTGGAACACACCTTAGAACAACTTCGTCACAGTGCCCTGTAACTGGACTGTGAAAAAGTGAAATGGAAAATTTCACTATTAACATGCATTATTCCAAGTGAAGGACATCAGACAAAAAGGAAAGATACTGTATGATTCCATTTATATGACATTCTGGAAAAGGCAGAACCATAGGGACAGAAACCAGATCAATGGCTGCTTGGGAGTAGGTGGAGGGCTTGATCGCAGTGGGACGTGAGGACAGTTTTTGTTGTGATGGAGCTGTTCTATACCTTGACTGTAGTGGTCATTACAGGATTGTATGTATTTGTCAATACTCACAGGACTATATGCCGAAAAGCGTCAATTTTATTGTATGTAACTTATACCTTAATAAATGTGACTGCAGAGAAATAAACAAGGACACAGAGAGACCAGGTCTTCAAACCAAAAAAGTTCCAAACCAACCAAAATCGCCAACTCTCATAACCGAACTAAAACAAACATATCCTTCTTTGTTCTGGGATCCCTGTTTTTATGTTTAGAAACAAACTTCACTTAGTCTCAAAAACTGCCTGAGTTATTTTGAAAGTTAGCATGAGGTTTCCAAGATAAGCATGAGGATTGTCTCCCTGGATCCAACTCTATCACCTGGCTAAGAAGGGCCCTGCAAGCGGCTGCCTCTCTCCTTCTAGAAGGGTGACCCAAGGTCCAGTTTACCCTGTGCCAATGGGGATACCGAACACGCGTTGGGTGGCCTTAGAACCCAAGGAGTTTGGGTCTGGCAAGTGGGCCGTGCTGCTGCAACTCGCCAGGTGTTGTGTCTGTACAATTGGATGGAGGACCCTGTGGAAGCCGAGAATGAGGCATCATCACGGCCACGTATGTAGGCTGCTGCTCAGTGCTCCAGACCCACCAGAGATGCAGAGACACAGTGAAAACCAAGGGAATTAGGGAGCACTTTAGTCGCCCAATCAGAGTAAACATGGCAGGGATCAGATGGAGGCTGAAGATGATTAAGTCCCTGGCAGAGCCTGTGATTTGACAAGTCAAAGGATGTGATTTTCTGCCTGCGTTGGTCAGGATGGACTCCAGAATGAGGCCAGATGCATCCAAGGGCTGAGGAACTCGTGACAGAAGCTAGGAGAGACGTGCCCACTCAGGTACCTGCCGACCTACCTCGGGAACAGGATTTCCCATGATGCTGATTGAGGTGGCGAGGTTGTGATGAGACTGGGTTTTTCAGAAATCTAACAGAAATTTAGTACTCAAAGTGGACCCTGTAATTATAGTTGTGTAGCTGAACTTATGTTAATAAACCCAGATACACCAAGAAACTACACTTGGTTCTACTAACTGTATCCCAACTCTATTACTTATATTTACCCTGATTGAATGCCAACTGTTTTCAGGCTTCAAATCCACTAGAGCCACATTGTCTAATAGGATAGCCACTAGCTACACCTGGGCATGGAAATTTAACTTTATACTAATTAAATGAAGAAAAATCTAACATTCAGTACCTGAGTTGAATTAGTCGTATTTCAGCTGCTCAGCAACTCGATGAAGTGGCTGCTATATGGAGCATTTGGAGCGGTGCGTATGGATAGGACGTTTCTATCATTGCAGAAAGATATTGGTCAGTGTTGCACTAGAGACTATTTCCTCAAAAACCCCCTAACCTAAGATGCCTAATTGTCAACTGAATAAAAACATTTAATCCTAAAAAATAAAGTTCTCCTCATGCACCCTAGCACCCAGCCCACCTCTCTCAGCTTCCAGGTGGTTCTGTCATCCCTGAGATGGTAGAGATTTTGCACTTTTCGAGTCTGGGGCTGGATTATTTCTGGTTCATGGACCATCTGGTTTATTTGCCTTAACAATCATCTGGTTGTCTTTCTCTCCTAGCGGCCAGTGCTGAGGCGCTACGGCAGCCTGTTCTGGGTTGTATGTCTTTTGAAATCTGGGAAAGCTCCCGTTCGAAGGGATCCAACCACAGTCTGGCCGGCTTGGTTGAGAAGGTTGCTCCGTGTGATGTCCTACACCACTGGCCTTGTCGTCATCCTCAAGTTGTCTTGGCTGCGTCTGTCTGCTCTGCAGGGTTTTTTTCACAGCTGTGTCTGTGCCTGTGTTTGCTTTGGGCCTGTGGCTAAAATTACGCTGCTTGCAATTATCTGGGAGAAGAACCTTTTCCCCAGTGCCGTGCTGGTCAATGTTTAACAACTGGCTCTCTGGGGAAAACGGCCTGGATTTGTAGCATCTGCTGAATATCATGGTATAAATAATCCCACCATGACTGATTTCAAGTTACCAGCCTGATGTCAAGGAGCCGAGAGCTAAGTTTTCCCACCACACAGATCCGATCGCTGCCAATAACCTCAAGAATGTAGTGATATGAAAACATTGTTAAAGAATTAGAGGGATGTTTGGGAGATTGGGATTGACATATATACACGAATAGGTATAAAATAGGTAATTAGGAAAAAGAAAAGACCTAAAAAAGAAAAAAGAAATTTTATTTTGTATAAAAATAAAATAAAATTCACAAAAAGAAGAATTAGAGGGATGAGTTTTGAATATTTATTACTTCTGTTTCTATTAGTATGTATGTGTTTATAGAATTAAATTTTAAATAATGGCTGCGTTTAACAACCAGCTCCCAGAGTTCCTGAAAATTTAACAATTTGCTCTCGTGTGAGCTAGTATGAGCCAGCTCTGCCACACCGCTGCCCTTTCTTTTTACTGAGGAAATATAATTAGCATCTACAATGGGTGGTCAGTTGCTAAGTGTCACTAGTACTCTTGGAGATCCATGGATTGTGGGGATCCGTCATCTGTGAGTGCTACAGGACTGGCTAGTTCAGTCAGACCGATCAAAAGTAGTAAACAGAAAGATTTAGAGAGTTAAAAATGACCAAGAGTAGAAATCTCTGCCTTCTAAGGGAGCTTTGCCTGCATGACGTCGCACGAATGATCCAGAGTATGCGCTGCTTGGGAAAGTAGGTGGCGTGGGAGTGACTCCTTCTGGCTTGTCCAGAGCTGGTTGACCTCCTGTTAACATGACTTGAGAAATCTGAAGGGCTTGGAGTCTATGCCATTTTCTGTTTTCCTTTGGGAAGCCCAGTTATTCCAAAGGCTGGACTCTTGCATCATATGTTATTGCACTTACAAACACCACTCAGTGCTTCAAAGTTGTCTAGGACTTTTTTCTTTGATAAGTGGGAACTCCTGAAAGGTGAGGACAAGTGTCTGTTTGGTATAGTCATTTCTCCAGTTCCTGGTCTGATGTCCCAGGTGGAGAAGGTACGTGATAAATGTGGGCTGAGTAAATGCAGAGATGCTGGGGTTGGGAAGGGGAAACTGGCTTCATGTTGTTGGCTTACTTTCCTGTTAAGTATAGGCATAATATTAAAACTGTTGAGTACCAAGCACATCCTGAGTGCTTTTCTGCTATTTTTCCCAGGTCCTCACACCCTCATGGAACAAGACGGGAGGACAGCAGAGTGAATAAGATTAGAGTTCGGAAGCTGAGAGCTTTGCAGACAGATCCTAGGTCTGTTTCCTCACTGTGCCACCCTGGGCATGTCATGCCTCCTGGCCTCAGTTTCTACATCTATAAGGTCACAGGATCTCTCCTGCTCCACAGACTTGTTAAAATTGCATGAGATGATGCCTGCAAAGTGGCTGGCACATGGCAGGCACTCAAAAGACGAGCGTTGTTAACATAACAAATTTCCATATTCTCATTCCTGGGTAAGATGGAAGTAGCCAGCTTCCCAGTTGCATTAGCAGAGATACCAACACGGGGATACTATCTTGACCCAGTGGAAGCCCAGCAAGAAGGGTTAATTCACCCCTTCTGTGGTTGCAGGTGCTATAGACTGAGGACAGAGCTATAGGCAGCTACACCTCCCACCTTCAGGGAATTCAGAGATCAGTGGGTAAGTGAAATATATACCCGAATTATTATGATACAGTATAAACTAGGAAATGTAGCTACTAGAACAGAATTTGAAAGAAAAATTGACTAAGAGAAACGTTCTGATTTTTAAATTTGAACAAATGGGGCCAAATATCTCCTAGGCCTCTGTCCCATGACCTCTTTTGGGAGCTCTTGGCTGTCTAAATCAAATCCAGGTGCATCCCCAAGGGACGTGGGAAGCTCCATGGCTTTTCTCTGGGTCATTTGAAAGTAAATGATGCAGCCGGATATTACAGAGCTTTGTATCTTAAGACTTGATATCTCTGCCAGCTAAAGGATCAAGCCAACGTCTGACCCCTCAGGGTTGTTACAATTTTGATTATTTTCCATTGGAGGCAGCACTATTGTTACCCCCCTGTTTCTCAGTTATGCCACATATGTCAACTGTTTGACACCCTTCACAGAAAAATGAGATCTCCTGCTGAGGTTTTCACAGATCTTTGTAGAGTCTCTTTGGATTTGGGCATTTTGAGGGCAATGCATTGAATGTTCTTTCCTATATTTGTACCTTCCTATTTCCCTCTCCAACCCTTACCCCCATCTCTACCCCCAAATAGTTTCTTTTCTACTTTTATGAAACATGCATGATCACTTCTGTAACTGACAGCACCTAAGAGCATACTTCCAAGAAGATCCAACTTTAAGAAAAAATTATTTTGCCCTCTCCACCCACCCTTGCCGGTCTCCAGTATGCTGGGCCCTCCTGAAACAAACAAGACTCAGTTTGAATTGCATATCGGGTACACGGTTACGTTCACAGAGCGGTTTGGGTGGCACAGAGCAGGTAGAATCTCCAAGCGTGCCGAAGTTTCCCTAGGGTCTTTTGTATTCGTTTTGAGTTTTTTGGAATTTAAGTGTATCCTTTTAAAATGAAGTCACTCTGAAGAATGGAGCTACCTTCAGCAATTCTGACTTCAGCCAGGAATTGTTAAGGGCTAGGAAACATTAAAAAGATTTCAGGGCTTGGAGATGGGCAAGAGCAGGACCGTAAAAGAACAGAAAGGGCCTTGAAAGACAAACCACAGCTGTTCATACTCCACTGCAGCCTGGCCAGCTGCACATCCTTGAAGCCAGTTGTCCTTACAGGATGGTCAGTCTAGTGGCAGCGTCAGCACCACTTAGGGCTTTCACAGAAGTGCAGAACCTCAGGCAGCTCCAGATCTGCTGAATCAGAATCTCTGGGGATGGGGCCCAGAGATCTATGTGTCAACAAGCCCCCCAGGGGACCCTGATACACATGCAAATTTGAGAAGCACTGCTCTAAACTACCGATTCAGACCCACTTTTTTTCAACTTTTCTACACAGGTAGCAGGAATTTGGTTTTTACAAAATACTAGACCTTCTGTGGCATAAGGAGAATTTAATGAGTGTGTGTCCATTCCTCAGTGTTCGTGCTGAAAACTTACATTGTGAATTAAGGCCAGCTCTCTCTCTCACTCTGCTGCAGTGTTCCCCTTCCTCGTGGTTCTTACAAAAGAGCAAGTTTTGAGACAAATCTTGTTAATGATAATTGAGACTGATGCAGGAGATAATTTTCCACAATCCTCTGATCCAGAAGAAGTCAGCCACAGTTCAAAGAGAATCAGGCAGGCTCTCAAACCCTTCACTAGGTACACAGAACTGATCACCTGTCTGAGTATGAATACAGAATATGAAGAAAAAAATATACAGTGGGCTAAAAAGAGGAACAGCTATTGAATATCTGAGATTCCACTTGCTTTTTTGCTGCTAAGATAACAGGAGAAGAGATTTTTTCCCTCCCATTATAATACAGCTGTGGATGAGTAGCTTTATGAATTCCAAATATCAAATAAGCAACAATTTATTGAAGAATTGAATCATTAAACTCAAGTTAGTAGAAACATGTTACTCAATGGACAAGGCCTTTCTCTTTGTAAACTAGAAACAGAAATGATATATTCTTCCGTATTTTGATGGAGCAGCTAATAGTATTGATCATGTACTTAGCCATGTAGAAAATCTTAATAAAATATCCCAGAGATATTTTATAGACCACATTCTCTGATTAGACTCAATTAGGCTAGAAATCAACTAAAATTACACACTTTTTAAAGTATTTGGAAGAGAGTGGGAAAAAAAAAAGAACACTTTGTAAAAAAAAACTACGGGATGTAGTTAAGGCTATATTATGCAAAAATATGTCTTTATTGCTTTTATTATTTATAAAGAACTATAAAAGTGAACTTCATTTTCAAACTAAGAAATTGGGACAAATAAGGTAAACCAAAAGAAATGAGAAGGAAATATGCAATTGTAAGTTCTCAAAAAAAACAAATAGAAACACAACAATAGAAAGGAAACATCAAACAAAAGAAATTTCACTGAAGAGATGAGTAAGATTAAGTGACAAGCATGATTGGTGAAAATAAGTCAAAAATGTTCAATGTGTGATATGAGGAAGAAAAACCACAGATCTGTGAGAGATTTAAAAATTTACTGGAGAATAGTACATATAAATATATTGTAAATATTTTATTAGTTGGAAAGGTATAATCAAATAAAATGGGCTTAAAAAGAATTAAAATATCTTGTTAGGCCAATAACCGGTAAGTTGATGGTAAAATAATTAAATATCTACCATTTTAAAAAAGCACCAGGCCCAGATAGTTTTATAGTCAAAACTTGACCTAAATTTTAAAAATATAAAAATTTCTCTGCAAGTGAAGTGGGTGGAGACTGCAAGAATGACAGAAAGCTAAACAATTTGTTTTACTAAAATTGTATAAACTCAGTACTCTGATACCTAACTCTGATAAGGTTTATATAAAAAATAAAGCTCAGGGGCTTCCCCGGTGGCGCAGTGGTTGAGAGTCCGCCTGCCGATGCAGGGGACACGGGTTCGTGCCGCGGTCCGGGAAGATCCCACATGCCGCAGAGCGGCTGGGCCCGTGAGCCATGGCCGCTGAGCCTGCACGTCTGGAGCCTGTGCTCCGCAATGGGAGAGGCCACAACAGCGAGAGGCCCGCGTACCTCAAAAAAAAAAATAAAGCCCAGAGTTAGTTTGTTACAGATGCAGATTTTCTAAAGTGTCAGCAAAAAGATTTCGGTCAAATAGTAGAATAAGAATGCCACACCCCAATAGTACTTATTCAAAGAATTCAAGGACATTTCAAATTCTGAAATATATCAAAAGTTCCTTACCTCAATGAATTAAAGAGAGGAAGAGCCATATGATTATACCATTAGAAACTGAAGAAGTACTTTATGAAATCCAGTGTCCATTCTCCTTACAAATTCTAAGTAAAATTTGAATAGAAGGAAGGAAGTAGGCAGGATAAAGACATACTTAACAGAAAACATGAAAATAAATGGTAAAACCCTGAAATGAATGCCATTAAAATATGGAAAAGTTAGGGGTAACTTCTATTACTGTAACAACTGAACAATATTTAACAAGTGCTAATTGATGCAATAAAACCGGTAAATAAAATAATCAACACGAATACAGCAAAGAAAGAGACTCAATTACTGTACCCTTACAAAATTCAAGAGACTCCACTAAAACAACTATTAAAATTATTAACAGAACATGAAAATTGGGGTTGAGAGGGATTGGATAAATATACAAAATCAGTAGCCTTTCTCCATACTGAAATATTAAGTTAGAAAAGGGAAAATTTTTATTCATGATAATGAAAAAAATATTTAGGAATAAATGAGAAAATATAGGTCAGAAATGGAGAAAACTATAAAATCTTTCAAAAATAAATGAGAAAACTATCATACTCCTGGTTAGGAGGATGTATACCATGAAAGTACTGATTCATCCTAATTTAATGAAATTTGAATCTGAATTGAATCTGGTCCAAATAATTAAAATTCCATTGGAAGACCAAATGATTAAGAAAAGCCAAGAAATTTTTGAAAAAGAGTAATGATTAGGGACTTGACATAGCATTTAAAAATGCAAAAATTTACTGTATTAGTTTCTTACTTGTACCATAACACATTACTATAAACTTGGTAGCTTAAAATGACAGAAATTTACTCTTTCACAACTCTGGAGGCCAGAAGTCTGAAATCAGACTTAATATCAGACAACCAGGCCATCCCCTGTTGTTTGTAATTAGAATGCCAGTACAGACTTCTCCCTTTCTGGTCTACCGCAGGAATGGTTTATATTTTACAGAGGTCAGTGGGGAATCTTCTTTCTACTTTTCCTGAATCACAGAGAGCTTTTATTGAGATCCATAGAGCTAGGCTTGGGTCTATCCAAAATCATGTTTGTTCCTATCTAAGCTTGGGTTCCCCAAAAGCAGATACTTGAGACTAGGATTGGGGTGTAAGTCACATGGGTTGTGGATTACCAGGAAGTTGTACAACCTCCTGGTTGAAAGTATCAGGAGGTACTTACAGGGGAGTGAAGAGTTGAGAAAGGGAAGGAAAAGAAGCCCGGTATGTGTTAATGACGTGTGTTAATGACAGGTTACTCCAAGGGTAATCATATCTTAATACCACTGGGAAGCTCTAGGGGCAGTGTAGAACAGACTTCAAGAGTTGTCCCAACTAAGTGCTGAGAAGCTAGGGTAGTTTTACCCCCCAGTTCCCACCCCTCATTGCTTGAGGCCAGTTTCTGGGGGATTAGCCCCCCCAGCACCTGTGACCACCTCTGTGTTGGGGAGAGCAGAGAACAAGCCCACAGACAGGGAGCTGGCAGCTGCCGGCAGCAGTCCACCTTTACCTGAGCACCAACACCGTCTGCTACAATGACCTAGAAAGATAGTTCACACCTTAATTGCCAACAACTTTATTTCATAAATAGGTTAGGGCTTCTAACTTGACCTTATAAATATAATTTAGCCTATATTCTTAAGCAAAGTGCAAACACTAAATTCATTCATTGATGAGTATTCTGTTTTTTTGCTCTGATAGGGAAAATTATATTTTAAATTAAGATTCTAAATCTTTTTTGCGATTCCCTGAAAATATTGGGAGTGTCTGGGTCCTGACTGAGAAGTTAAAGATCCATGCAGTTCACTCCAATTGCGACATTTAAGCCCATCCGATCTCATTAACAGGCAGTGAGCCTCCCACCAACACTCCCTTTTTAAACTGATGAGCAATTAGAGCTGACAGAGACATATAAATGAAAATATTCACTGTATTTGTATTGGGACTGAAAATCACCATAGTTATCCTGCTCACAAAATCTGGCCAATGGGGCATACACGGTCCCTTGGGTATGTGCTTCTCTGTTCCTCTCTCTGTGTTTCTTGCCTTTCCAGGGGCTAGACCCAAAAATGGAGGCATTAAAACCAATCTTGTTTTGCTTTGTGTCAGAATATTCTTTGGCAACGACATACTTCTCTTTTTTTTAATTTGATGATTTTCTTCAAATCTAGACTTGCTCTTACGTTATTAAGGCTGGCACATGCTTGCTGCAATGCCATCTGAGGCTTGTCTCATTGCCAGCAGGTCTCAAATCCTAGTTTTCTGTCTAAGATGTAAGGGCAGAAATGTTATTTATGGGTAATTACAAAATCACCTTGCTCCATTTGATTTATTGGAGAAATTTCAAACAAGGTTTAGTGCTCATCTCAAGCAGACAACTATGCTGATAGCGTTTAATGATTTATTGAATGCTTTCAACTCCAGCTCTTTCTCGCTTTCAATTTTTAGATGGTGGATTCAGGGAGTGTTTCAGATGCACTCCACGCTATGGAGATATTTGGAAGGCCTGGAAACACAGCCTGGCCCTTCCGCCCTTCCTCTTGCTGGTAGTTGATTTGATTGGCTGTGTTTTCTGCCTGTGTGCATAGCTGGGAGGGGCCTGAGGTGTCACCTACGGTGCTCTGGCTCCTCCTGGTTGTAGGATCTACTGCCAAGGTGTTGGGATGTGAGTTTAACCGGCGGTGACAGGGACAATCAGAGGCACTAAGTTAGTGATGAATTTATTGGTTAACAAAGTAAAACTTATTTACATTGAGTGTAGATTCCATTTGTGTCATGGAATATATTTTCCAGATATGCCAATATTATATTTTTAATTAAATCTTTTTGATATTTGAGGTATAGTTTACCTGAGTGAAATGCATGGCTATGAAGTGCATGGATCAATGAGTGTATGTATTCATGTAACATACACCCCAGTCAACATACCAAACATTTTCATCACCCCAGAAACTCCCTTGTAACTGATTCCAGTCAGTTCCCCCACTTTCAATCACACTTCAAGCTTTCTATCAGTACAGAACAGTTTTGCTTGTTCTTGAATTTCATGTAACTAGAATCATATAGGATGTACTTTTTTGTATCTAGCTTCTTTCACTCAGTATTATGTTTGGTTTTTAAAATTCATCTTCGTAGTTGTGTAAATCAAGTTTGTTTCTTTTCATTGCTGAATAGCGTTCTATTGTATGAATATACAATAAGGTCTTTCTCAGATCTCTTGTTGATGGATATTTGGATTATTTCCAATTTTTGGCTAGTATGAATAAAGCTGCTATAAATATTCTTGTACAAGACTATTGTGGGCATATGTTTTCCTTTCTATTGAATAAAACCTGGGAGTGAAATTGCCGGATCATAGAACAGGTCTATGTATAAATTCACATCACTTTTATGGTTTAGAAATGTTTCCTTAAGGTTACGTGATGAAATGTAATAGATTTCCAAAGCAACTCCTAAAATTTAGAGTGATTTTTTACCTATATATAGTATCCCAGCTATTTCTGCCTGTATGCAACATATTTTTCAGTAACCCAAGGTGTAGTTTGCTTTCTTGGCCTGTGAGGATGTCACCTAGAGGGCATTTTGAGGAGTATATTCAGCCGGCCATGTCCCCCAGTACAATTATGCCCTCGAGCAACGGAGGAGCCCATGACATCAATGAATGCTTATTGTGCTGTCCTGATTGCATATTCAGGTCTTTTCCCTAGGAAGAGGGCACTCTTGGGACCGGGTCCTGCATGAGCTAGAAAAAGTGATGCCTGCTATGATTACCTACAAAAGATCTGTGTGAAGGGTGCTGGTTAGAGACCCTGTAAATAACAAAGGAGAATGTGAAGTCAAAAAGTCTTTTGGAGGAGCAACTAAGAATGGAGTCAGGATTGCATTATAGACAATGGTGATAGGATTTTAAGAATTGTATAAATTGCTCATTTATTTAATTTGATTTGCTGTCCTCTCTGTTTATTCTGCAGCAATTTATAAGAAGTTAAGCAAGTAAGCTTCTTTTTTTTTAACATTTTTTTTTTTTTTCTGTACACGGGCCTCTCACTGCTGTGGCCTCTCCCGTTGCGGAGCACAGGCTCCAGATGCGCAGGCTCAGCAGCCATGGCTCACGGGCCCAGCCGCTCCGTGGCATGTGGGATCTTCCCGGACTGGGGCACGAACCCGTGTCCCCTAGCATCGGCAGGCGGACTCTCAACCACTGTGCCACCAGGGAAGCCCAGTAAGCTTCTTAGTGGGGCCAGGGTAGGGGGTCTTCTAGAGGAACCATATTTCATGCTGGGGCTGGAAAGATACCCTATGGGGCAGAGTAGATTGCAACAGAAAGGGAACCAGACATGGAAACCAGCCTGTGTGACCTAGGAATTCATGGTCTACGGGCTGATGGTGGGAGGCGTTCTTCAGTGCCTGGAGGCTCAGGTACTCTTAAATTCTCCTCTGTTACAATGAATTGACCAACTTCTAGCCTTGTGCTGGTCCAATTAGTCTGTACAGCTGTATCTCTGACTGTTATGTCATTGTGTGACCTTGACAAATCCATATGACATTGGGTTTTGGCAGGTTCCCTTGGGCGTTTGTGCTTGGTGAGGGCAATGCTGGAGTTTTCCGCTATTATCCAGGCAAAGGCGACGTATTTCCTTAATTAAATGATTGGATTTCAATCTAGGCTCCCTTTTAGCCTATGAATTTCCTACATAAAGATCACCTAATTTGATGATGTGGGAATTTTGTTTCCTGGCCTGAGTTCTCCCTGGCAATTCAACATGATTAAAATGTCTGGAGAGCATCTTCAAGTAGAGCAGCCTTTGGGGTCCCATTGTCATCTGATCCTTGAATGGATGTCTGTTTCTCCTGGCCCTCTTATGCCAACTTTTGATCATTTATGAAATACTGCCAGGTGAGAAGGTAGCCTCTTGGGGAAGATTTGGAGAGATTAATTCATGCTTTAGTTATTTGGAGGCTAGAGGGCTGTAACTCTCCACTTGCAGGAGTGCTGGATCATGGCAGGTTAACCAAAGAACAGGTCCCCATGTTCTGAGAAAGTATTAGATATCAAGACTCCCTCTCCTCCATTTGTGGGAATTGCAGTTTTTAAAAAAATTCAGTATTGGATTCTAAGTTTCTTTATTTTTTTTCTTTTTTAAGGAACTGGACTGAATATATTTGCTCGATCTTTTGTCACCATATGTCCCCAGTCACCTGGCGAGAGTGGAAGCAGCAGGCAATTTAATTCGTTCACAGTATAATCTTGGGTCCTTTTGAGTAAGAGCTTTTAGCAGCTCTGCTCCCTAATTGTGGAATTTACTACCAATTTATAGTCACAGTGCCCTGCCTGTCTCTGCTTAAATAAACTAAAACTTTCTGCATTCCCAGAAGAATTTGAAACACTCCAGTGCGGGGGTTGGTGGGGGGTGGGGGTAGGCGTGAAAGGGCATCTGAAAGAGGAAGGGAGAAATGTTTGTTGTTCAGTGCTCAGGTATTCTCCTGGAAAGAGGGATGCACAAATTCACACTCACTCTTATTTCTGTTTCAGGAGACTGTGTAAGGAAAATAAAAGTAACGATAATAAAATCAAGGAAAACGGGAGAGGGGAGGCATGGAGAAGTAAAAGAGGTAAAAATGGAGAGGAAAGCAAAGCTCTTGGAAGAGCCAAGGAGGGAATGAATCAACCTATTCTCTCGTGTCCTTTCCTCCCACTTCTCTGTAACTGCAGTGAATTTAGTGGCTTTCTTAAATCAGTGACATTCACATATATCACAGGGCTGTTCTTTTTGCTGAAATATTTATTTGCCTTGAGTTGGACTGTATGAAACATGAAACACAGACTTAGTAATTGACACTTAATGTTCCCTTGTTTTACTGGACGCCATTGCCCAAGGATTAAAGACCCCTGAGATGGAGTAGAGCCCCATCCGACACCCTGTCCACCCCCAGAGCTGCTGCAGCCAGACCCCAGACTCCAGTGGTGGCAAGCTCAAGTTACCTCTACAACCATCGCACCCTTAAGCCTCTGAGATGTGCTCTGAGGTTTCCTTTGTTTGTTGCTTATTCATTTAATTTATTAACTGTAAGACAGAGAGAGCACGTTTGCAAGAATTCTGGTAAAAGCAAAGTGGTGGAAAGAGTGAACAGGTTTATGAGTATGATTTCATCATAAGCTTCCCAGGGAAGCTGGAAATCCTTTCCCATTGCTATACAATGGGCTATAGAAAGACTCACTGAAAAGATGTCACAGCAGAGGGTGCGAGAAATTTTGTGAATCCTATGGCTCCTGATCACCTGTATCAGGAACATAAAGTGACATTCAGCAAGTAAAGATTTCAGCTTTCAAATGATTACACACACACACAAACACACACACACACACACACACACGCAATCTGGACCTCAGTAAGTGAAGATCTGCCATCTTGGCACAGTGAGAAAAGATGTTATTCAGGAAGCCTAGCAGGTAGTTGGGATTCGGAGACTCTCTACCCAGCTTTTCATGGAATCGGATTATTTATGAGACTTTGGAGATTAAGGGCAGCATCTCTTCTTTCAGCTGAGCTTGGAGCCCTCTTGTATCTCTTACAACGTGTGAAGAAAATCTGCTACAGAGCTCTCCACTCTGCATAGAGAGCCATGGTGCATCCACCGTGAAGGAGTTTCTTCATTTATAATTAAGATCAGGAAGCAGACTAGTGTGTGTTTTCTAAGAGAAAGTAATGACCTTCATACTGAGAAGATGTAACCCTCCACCTCTGTTAGGTGTCAGTGTCCTTTCGAAGGAGAGTTGGGCCAGGTGAGGTGGGGAAGGGTCTGAGAACTGGACAGATTTGGAGGATGGGATGGTCACAGGGGTCATCAAGGTTCACATCAGAAGAAGCAATGAACTGAGTCAAAGCCAGGAAGGACCAGAGAGGCTGGGAGGAGGGAGGGATCACAGGGACTGTGGTCTGGGCTAGAGGTAGAACTCGAGTTCCTGAGCTAGACAGTAACCTCAAGGAGAATGGATGATGTTACCGCTTTACTCCCAGATACCACCTCCAAGCTTAGCCCACAGTTTAGCACATAGTTAATGCTCAATAAATATTTACTAATGGGATGAATGAATAAATGAATGAAGTAGAAACTGCAGGGACTGCACAATAAACTAGGACATGTCCCGGTGGGCCAGAGAATAAAACAGTGATGCTATTAGTAGAGCAGGGACATTGTGTTACATCTGGTCCCAGGCACAGGCAAGGAGGTCTTTTTGGAAGCAGGCATGAGTTCTAATCTAATGGGCTTAGATTCTGGGTATTTATCCAGAAGAATTGAAATCAGGATCTTAAAGAGATATCTGCACTCCATGTTCACTGAAGCATAATTTACAATAGCCAAGATGTGGAAACAACCTAGATGTCCATCAGCAGTTGAATGGGTCAAGAAAGTGCGGTATATACCTACAATGGGATATTATTCAGCCTTAAAAAAGGAAATCCTGCCATATGCAGCAACATGGATGAACCTGGAGGACGTTATGCTAAATGAGATAAGCCAAACACAGAAAAACAAATACTGTATGATCCCACTTACATGAGGAACCTAAAATAGTCAAATGGATAGAAACAGAGAGTAGAACAGTGGTTGCCAGGGGCTGGGGTGGCAAATGGGAAGTTGCTGTTCAACGGGTGTAAAGTTTCAGTTATAAAAGATGAGTAAGTTCTGGAGACCTGCTGTACACCATTGTACCTGCAGTTAAATGATACTGTACTATACACTTAAACATTTGTTAAGAGGGTAGATCTCTTGTTAAGTTTTCTTACAACAACAATAACAATAAAAGAATTAGATGCAAGGATGGTTTGATATTGAATGGCCTATCTTCAGGCCCATGACCTTTACATTCTTGCTGGGCAGACACAGGGCTGTGATCTGGGCCTGGTTTGGAGGATTGTGTAGGGCAGGTGTGAAAGGTCTCAGCTAAACAGATCTGAAAGGTATAGAAGCCACTTTTCCTTGATTCAGCTGGCTCTGGGAAAACTCACATTTCAGCGCCATGTTTAAGGGTGCAGGCAGGAAAGGAGAGTTGGTGTAGAAGTTTGTGCCTCCAATCTTAAGTGGTGTGTGTGTGTGTGTGTGTGTGTGTGTGTGTGTGTGTACATTTATGAGAGAATTTAAGGTGCAGTACATGGAAGGAGACATCAGAGAAACAGTCACACCTGGAGATAAACAGAAATATGGAGAGAGAATGAGATAGATACAGAGATAACAGATGCAGAAAGAGAACAAGAGAGACAAAGGTATAGAAAGAGTCAGAGATAGGTCTACTGGAATTTCTCCCCCACTCCCCCATTATTCACGATAATTGGCATGACTGAGAATGGAGTGGTTCTTATCAATAATGAAAACTGTAGAGGTCTATTTCTGTTAGATCATAGAAAGTTTAGAGAAGATTAAAAAAGAAGAAAATCATCCTCAAAATAGAGAAACGGTATTCTTCAAAAAAGAGAATTCTGTCACTATGAAATAATAAAATGATTTAAGTTCAGAAACACAGAAAATGCACCAAGATGGATCCCAGTTCCCCAGGATGTGGGCTGGGTGCAGGTGATAGGCCTTACTGGCAAGCCACTGTGCTGGGTATTTTGGTTATGAGCTCTTTCCTGAGATTCCCTCCTATATCTGTACCCATGTACAGATGGGTACAGGTATAGGAGTAGACTATAGCCTGACACTATGGTGACCAAAAAAATATTTATGTATCAAAACATTAATAAGCAGATGCTCTTTTCTTTGCTCTTATACATCCAGGTGAGCTCCAGGCCAGTTTTCTTCCTGGCATCTCTTCCCCACCTTGTGCGTAAACAGAAATAAGTTACACTGCAGGCTAGTCAATAGGAAGTCTTCCAAACCCAGGCTTTAATTCGTCTTGGGTGATAGTTCATCTCACACAGTCCCACCAGACACGAATAACTTATTTTAATTGGCCGTCATTCGTGAACTGGAGCGTAGTCTACTTTCGAAATGACACAGACACTTTATTGTCCCCGTATTTCTCTGACTCATGGTGATCTAACTGAAGGGAGTAGATCAATTTTTCATAAATCATAAAAGTATGTAGAAATATAAAGTTCATTTCTTTCCCCAGCCCTTTCTAGCTCTCCACACAATGCCCCCAAAGAAAAGATCATTACTTTCAGTGACCATCCAGCTATACTTGGAATTCCCCCAAAGAAGGTGGCCTTAGGAAGTAAAAGCCAGAGAGACAATGGCTGGGAAAGGGAAGAAGGTGGGCCATTCTCCAAGCTTCTTTGGCCCTTTGTTAACTGGGTTGACACAGTCAAGACTTTCATAGAGTCTGTGTTCTTTATCAGAGACCGTTGTTCCTTGGGACCGGGATGGTCATTTATGTAATGGCATTCGGACTCTTAACACCCTTCAAATGCCAGGAAGGTAGCAAGTATATGCCCAAGAGTGTGGGCAGATGGACAATGGGGGCAGGAAGTCCCTGCGCTCCCAGTGGAAGCCTCTGGTACCACATCATCACATGGACAGAACATCCTGCCCTGAACCTCAGTGTCATTTTCTTTCTCTCCTTTAACCAAGGACCTTCTTGGAAGAGGTTGGGAGGGGATGGCAGGCACACCCACTCTGTGGTTAAGAATTGCCATCTTAATAAAGACAATCTCAGTGGGCAGGTTAATCCAAATAGAGATTCAGCAACTCCCATGATCACTCTGGATGCCCCCACAGTGGGTGAGGCCTGGCCTCCGGGGGTTCCTATGCTACCCTTTTCCAGGGTCTCTATGCATATACCTCTATGGCCCTGGTTTAGAAACCCACACCTTCTCCCCATGGAAGGCAGTCACTAAAGAATTTTAGTCATCTGCGTCTAGATTATAGAAGTCCTATGGGTGGTTAAGAAGGATTTTTTTCAGCTGGAAAATAATGGTTTTCAAGAAAAAGGAGGAACATGATTGTAAAGGAGATGTAAGTATGTGTGGCTATGGATGTGTATACAAATGGTATCCAAATTATGACTCTAAATTATCAATACTTAAAAGATAAAGTTTTAAACAATGCCCAAGAACCATTAAGTATCCAGTCACACACATAGTTTAGAAGGTGTATTTGGAGGCACTAAATCACTTCTTGGAAGCACTCAGGCTCCCCGGCCCTTTCTGCAGCTTTTCTGAGCAATTGAAGTCTCCACTCACTCCCTAGTAAAACTAAGGTTCTTACTACCTTAGCTTCATACATCAGGGAAGAAATGGAGGCCACCAGGTAAGTCTAAGGTTGGTGCCAAAGTCTGTTGTACTTTGGGGCACCTTTTCACGTGTTCACATAAAACAGACTCATATGTATGTGTATGTACACGTACATCATTACACATGTATGTATTTTGGGGTTTTAGATAAATATAACTAAGACATAGTAGAGCTGTCATCTGTAAATGTTCAAGAATAACCATCCTTAGCTAGAACTGGTATACTTTGATTTGAAGTACTTTAGCAGGCAAAATTTTCTTATAAATTAAACTTGGAAATATTTTTACCTGATCCATTCCAGCAATATATTTCAAGTACATTTACTTTCCCCACTCTCGTTCTGATAAATGGTATAGTTTAGTAATGAATAATTGATTTATTGAAGCATATAGGGGTGGGGGGCTTCTTAATTCTAGTTTTGTAAAGAGTTGTTTTGGCTGTTTGCCCAAGGCTTCCAGTTCTAGAACTGCTAGTTTGATATTCCGGAAGCATGAGTTTGGTGGCCTTCCCTGTTAGCACACCTCTGGGCTATGTCTGTAAATAAAATGACTCCGACTCACTTTCGCCGTGTCTATCTTCCAGGGTTTCAATTTAGTGTTCAGATGCTGCTCTGTGAGTGTACGTTTAAGAAATGGGTTGCCAATAGACAGATGTAATACAAAGACAGAATTACCCAGTTAGAAATGCCAGAAGACATCTCTGAGCAGTTATGGAGATGAAGACGTCTGGAAAGTTTATTGCCCTTAATTTGATGGCGTTTCCTTCCCTCCCCCTTCCCCATCTGTAGGTGTTAGGAGATCTTTAAGGGAGCTTGACATTTAGCTTGGAAATGAATACACTTTTTTTTTTTTTTTGGTTCTTTTTAACAACCAGGGTAAGTTTTCATGGGTAATTTAGCAAATGTCAAACTTTTCTAATAATGTAGGTTTGATTTATACAGCCAAGCTTGTTATTCTCATTACCTAGAAGCCTCAGAACTTGGGCAGCTTTCAAGCCAAGTTTCACCACTGGCCTCAAATGCCCACAGCCTCCCAGGGAGACATGTGCCTTCTTCCCTCTTAGCATTTCGGCTCCTGCCTCTTTTTTACCTGCTCTGATTTCAAACTCCACCAGTCAGGATGCCAGTAGGTACAAATATCAGCTGCTTCGTTTTCTTTCTGATTCCTCCTTAATACAACAAGACACATCAACAAAAGTCACTTCTCTTGATAATCACACAATATCCTGTCTTTTAATGATGCAAGCAAAGTGGGAAATTTTGGCTTGTGACCAATGAATCAAGACTTATTTGTTGAATGGCATTGCACGCACCGTCCTGTCTACACACAATTCTTATTTGCTTACCCAGTATCAATTGCCATTTTTTTTCTAGTAATCCTTCTTTTTTCTTGGTGCACGTCATTTGGTTCATGTCAGTGTTCTCCCAGGGTGAAACTGATTCTGCTCTCACTTCCTTGTCATGTGATCCAGTCTGGCCAATTGGAGCCTAACATCCCCTGGTCTCTGTGATTGGTTAAAGATCAGCAGGTGACCTGATGAAAGCCAACCAGAACTGAGAATGACCATGAATAAGAACCTCTTTTCCCACTTCGGTTGCTGAAGAAAGAAATTGCAAGCCTGAAACTGTCAGTGTCCATCTTTGGGTATAGCCTGCCTGAGAATAAAGCTACCTCAGGGAAAATCAGTCGAGAAATAGAGAAAGAGGCCCACTTTGAATCCTTGGACTGCCACACCTTAAGGCAGAATCCACCCTTAGCCTTTTCTTCCTTTTTCTTTAAGCCAGTTTGAGTTGAATTTTTTGTCATTTGCCACTGAATGAGACATATTTCTCTCCTGCAAGAGCTGGTGTGGGGAGGTAAAAGTACCAGGTCAGGTTTGATATATGGGGCGATGGAGGCAAATGGGGGGGTGGCAAACATCCCTGTGAGTGAGGGGTGTCTGTGAAGCCTTCATATTATGGAAGATTTTGCGTTTCAGCCAGGCCTTGAAGGGTGAAGAGGATTTGGAGAGCCAGAGAAGGTCCTCATGTGAGCATCTGTTCCTCCTTCTATTCCACCTCCCTGAGACCACTTGGTCTCTGCTGGGTGTCTTCTCTCTCCATTGATCCTTTAATGCTCCTTTTCCTCAGGATTCTGTGCTTGGATGACTTCCCATCATGCTCTCTAGCTCTTGGTTCAATCAACACCCAGAGTTTTTGATTACCACCTCCATATGCAAATGATTCCCAAATCCATTTCTCCTACCAAGATGTCAGTTTTGAATTCTAGCCCACATTTACGACTGGCAACAATTTTCACCTTTGAAGTCTTAGAGGCTTCTCACACTTAATATATTAAACTTAAACTCATCACTTTCCCCACCGCCACCTCTTTCCTTTCTTCCAGGTTTTAGTCCTAATTTTGACTCACTGTATTGTCCAGGTTTTAGTCCTAACTTTGGCACACTGTATTGTCCACATCAAGGAATAAACCCTGAATTCATCCCCGATTCCTCCCTCTTTGAACTTAATAATCAAAAAAATTTTTTCTACTCCCTCAATATCTTGGAATGTTATACCCCTGGACTTAGTCAAATATCTCTGCAGATTTTTGCAAGAGTTCTAGCTGGTTTCCCTTACAACATTTGCCTTTACTGACAGAAAGGTTTTTTTTTTTTTCAGATCTATTTTTATCATATCACACCCATATCTTGGGTTCCCTTTTGACTAACAAGGCTACATGCAAATCCCTTAGCGTGGTATATAACACGATTCATGGTCTGGCCCCTGAATTCCTTTTTTTGCATTATCTTTCACAAATCACCAATGTACTCCCAGCTGTATCAAGCTAATTGTAGTTTCCCAAACACACTGTGTTCTATTCACAACTGCTGAATTGGCAAATGATTTTTGTTGGCTTAGATGGGCAGAAAGACCAGGCACCAGTAATCTTTGGGTAAATCTAGGATACAAAGAGAAGTCAAGCACGGTCAGCACTCAAGGCAGAGACACTAGCCATCTTCTCCAAGATGGATGGAGGTGCATCTTATGGGCTACAAGATCCTCACCAAGGGGGTGTCCAGCAGAAGATAGCCAGGTATGAATAAGGGAACCTCATGGTAGACTTTCAGGAGGCCTAACTACTTCTTCCAGGCCCACCCTTACTTACAGAAGACTGAGCAATTTCTTCCTCTAAGTTTAGATGGAAATATGATGTCAGGAATCATCTCGCCTGGGCCAGGTGCCCCACATAAATCTTGGGGTTAAACTATGTACATTGTAAAACAATCAGGCATGAACACAAGCCTCATGTATCACTCTTGGATTAGGTTGATGCTGCCTGGCTCAAAATCGTTCCTGAACTTGGGTTGGCTGTCCAGTCACCTCTGGGGTCATGCTCATCAGTCCTTAGACCAGCCGTAGGGATCATGCTGCAAGACACCATGGTCCCCACCTTTGGGCCTTTGCATGCTCCCTATGTCTGACCTGCCCTTTTTCTCCTTCTCTACCTGTGAACTGCTGCTCACCTGTTAACATTCAGTATGGATGTCACCACCTTTGTAAAAATGTCTCTGTCCTTTCACTGTTAGAGAAGCAGCTCTGGTGTTCTTGATGCACTTTGTATATCCCCTCTTGTAGAGCTGTGTTGCTGTGATTGTCTCCCCTGACCACTTTCTGTTTATCTTGGCATCCCCGGGATATGCGTAATGTCTGGCCCATAGCAGGTGCTCATAAAGAGTTTTCGAATACATGACTGAATGAGGCGAGGGATGGAATGAGCAAAAGTAACAAACCCAGAGCGTCAAATATACACAGCTTGCTTGTGAGAGCTTGTTGCAGGTGTGGTGGAAAATACATTGCAGACATAGATTGAAGAAGTCAGCTTTATTTCTGTAGTAAAATGTAGTAAAATTGCTCTAAATGTACAATGTTGTGAATTTGATTGAAGAAAGTGTGAACTATCTAAACAAATGTATTAATGGGTCCCCATTGAAGATGGTGTGATAGAAATGTATTTGTTGCTAGAAATGTTCAATTTCGACGTCAATTTAAGGTACTGATGTAGGACAAAGTCTCACAGGATTGATTCTGGGAATGAACTAGATGTATGCATCAGTGTAGCTTAGCTGTTATAACAAACACCCCTCGAATCCAATGTCTCGACCCAATAAAAGCTTAATTGTTGCTCACGCTTAATGCAGTGAAGATATTCTTGGTTGGGTGGCTGTGCTCCAAGCAGTGAATTAGGGACCAAATTGTTTCTATCTTGTGACTGTACCACCTTGTAGCTGACTGCTGGCAGCAGGCATAGGCAAGAGAGCAGGGCAGTTCCATAGGACCTTTACTCTCTGTCCTCCTTTGGGGTGTGTGTGTGGCTGACTAGAATTATAGCCTAGAACTCAGTTTTGTGGCCCTACTGAAGTTCAAGGGGGCTAAGACATGTGGCCTTCCTTTATGGCTAGGAGGAAAATGATATGGTTCCATAACCATAGTACACTGCTCCTTCTGCACTAGAAAATTAAAGAAAGAGAGTATGCATTTAAAACAAATGATAGTTCAATGGAAATAATATTCACAGCTCTAAGTCTACCCTAAAAAGACCTGTAAAAAATTACAAAAGGCATGTGGCATTATTTTTCAACTGTGGAAATGGTTGCTTTGTACTCATTCAAGTGGACAGGATCATTTAACAGCAGTGACTCTATCAGCATCACCACCATCATCATGATCACATCTTCATTGAACGCTAATATGACGGATAGGTCACTGCACTAGGTGATGGAGTTTCAAGGAGGCATAAGGGCCTTGAGGATCTTATAATTGAGTTGAGAAGTCAGAGTAACTACATTTATAAGGTAAATCATACTGCAAGACTGTATGTGCTTAGTGCTAAATGAGTGGCACTGATATTTTGGAGAATTGGGCTTCCTCAAGGTGGATATAATGGACTCTAATAAATATGGGTATTGTCTGTGTCAGAGCATCGTGGACTATGAAAACCATGATGGCCTTTAGGGATATAGGCCACCTCCTTCACTTAATAGCTGAGTGTAGCAACTCTTCTCTAAAGATGCCCCCCCCCTTTCCAGATCTTATAGAATTATAATCCCACTCTTATGTAAGACCCTCTCCTTGAGTCTGGGCTAGCCCCCTGAGTTTCTTTGTACCCAGAGAATGTGGCAGATGTCACACTGGGCCAGTTGCAGGGCTAAGCCTGGCAGCTTCTGCCTTGGTTTGCTAAGAATGCATACTCTGGGGGAAGCCCGCCACCATGTCAGTGGGCACAGCACTGTGAGGTGCACGCTCTGAGGAAGCCCAAGCTAGCCATGTGGGGAGGCCATATGGAGGGAGAGATGCCAGCTAGCCATTAGCCATCCCAGTTCAGATGCCAGGTATGTGAGTGACGCAGCCCCAGCCAAGTCCGTCATTCAGGTGACTCTCACCCCGCCGCCACCTGACTTCAACCACACGAGAGACCCCGCGTGAAAACTGGCCAGCTGAGTCCAGTCAACTCACAGAACCATTGTTGCCTTGAGCCTCTGGGTTTTGGAGTGGTGTGTCACACTGCCGTAATGATCAGAACAACGAGGAAACTGGGATCACAGAGGCTACACGAGCTCCCCAAGGGCAAGCACTGTTTGTGACAGAGGCAGGAGGAGGGCCACGTTCCTCGATTGATTTGCAATCATGTGTATCTGAGACCAGGGCTTCATGAATGGTAGTTTAGGGAGGGTGCTAAGGCTTTGATTCCTGGGCTCCTCCCTCAGCTGTTCTGATGCAGTAGGGCTGAGTCTGAATTTCTAACAAGCTCCCACGTAACATTGATGCTACCGATCTGCACGGCACTTTCAGTAGCCCTGCCTTAGACCAGGCCAGAGCTGATCTCTCTCCCAGCACAGGGCTGGCAAACAGCAACTGCTCCTTTCCCATGGTGCCTCTTCACAATTGCCTTCTTGCTGCATTTCCAGGTAAGTAATTGAAAAGTGCAAAGTGACAGGCCTTGTTCAGGAAGTGCCCGGTCACAGCTGGGCCAGATTTTAGCTTTTCGAGCTGTAGATTGAAGAGGCCCATATGGTCTGTGAGAGGAGCCCCACTTCTCTGAGCTCTGCTTTCTCTCGCTATGACAGCCTGAGTCTCATAACCTTGTTACCAGAAGCAATTAGGGGCATCATCCAGATTTGCAGATCCATTTCCCATGGAGATGCATGTTAGGAATCTCCCACAGTGAATTTAATTAGCAGGAAACGCGGTTCAGCCAGCGACCTGCAGTGCAGAAAACAGTCATGGCTGCCCAGCAATCGAGGCTCCCTTTTCTTAAAAAATGACAAGTTTTCTTAAAAGGTGGTGATGAGTCCCAGCCAGACATCAGGTGGGACTCTGTGCAGTCTGATTTCCTGTAACCAAGCAACTCACACATTTTGCTTCTATTCAGTTGAAAGAACTCACCTAGGCAGAGATGCCGGTGAGAGACAATGGCTTGCAAATGATGGTGTTTCCTTATTTCCCAGGTGTACCTGGGCCTAGGCTGGCTACCGGTGGACCTCTGCAGATGTTTTGGATGTGATACAGTAATCATATTTACTTCTGGGATTGTTAGTGAAGATTGCCTAATGAGTATTTATATCCTACCTTAGTGATGGGTGCACTGTGAATTTGCTTTAGCTATCTCTGCATAAAAAGCCAGAGGATTAGAGTCTTCTTTCACTGTGTGCTGGAGATGAAAGGTGACCTTGTTAGGCAAGAATGAAAGTCGTGGGCAAACATTTGTCGAGCATCAGTGGGGGAATAGACGCCTCTTCTGCAGAATATTCACGCTATTACAATACCTATTATATATGATGTGAGACATTGATTGAATATGCTCCTTGTTCTAGAATCCTAGATGAGGATTAACGAATATATTAGGTACCAGATGGTATCCTTTGGCATTGACTAAAGTTATTGGTAAACTGAGAATTTTTAATGTCCCCAGTGTTTCTGGTTTGGACTAATTGATTGATGATAAAATTTAGCCAGGGCTTCTGCACTAATGGGGCTGTGACTTAAGGGTGGGTGTTCGTGGCGGTAACTCCAAGGGGAGGGTTTAGTTGTGAAAGAGGAGCTCTTGGGTCAGTTGGTGAGTGCCTCTTACTTTCAATTATGATACCAATTTACATGACCATAAGCAGCCATAGTTGAAGATGTCCATCCGTTTTTCTTTATCATTTCTAAGATGGAACAGTATTATTAAACAAACAAACAAAAAACCCTGGTTTGTCACACACCTCTTAAAAATCATACCTATTTGTTTTTATTTACATTTATTTGATCACTACTGAAATATGTTTTTTTCTTACATTTATTGGGTACTCACTTCTTTCTCTTTCTGGTCTATTCATGAACATTGACTTTTTTTTTTTTCATTGGTATTTTTGTCATTCTTTCTCATTGATTAGAAAGATTTTAAACATAAAGGTTGTTAGCCTTGAACCATGTTGGTAACCATGGGTATTGAGGGCACTTAGAAGTGTGCTTGAGCTGTTGGGCCAGATAAGTTGGTTATGCAATGGGTGATGGGACAAAAAAGTGGGTTCTGTGAACCCCACCTAGGTGTTTGCATGCAGAGCAAAGGAAGAATATTTGCAAAGGTGGGGCTAGTGGACAGCTGTCTAAAAAAGTTGAAATTTGGGGTAATGTATTACTTTAATTTACATTCACTTTACAGTCTGTGCACATGAGAATTATTTAGAAGAGGTTTAATTTTACTAGCTGCTGAAAGCAGGAAGGTCGCTAGCAACAGAGCAGAGAGAGCTAGGCAGTTTGTTAATGCACTGGGGCAATATTGTAACAATGCAAGGCAGGGCTAATGGCTCAGCGGGGGAGTCCATCGACCTGCAGTTCTCTGGCTTTGAGGGTAATTTGTTTTACCGCACCAATATGTTTTCTTTCTAGCTAGCATTTTCTGCAGTGTTCTGTTGTTGCCTTAGTTTAAAAAGCTTGTAAATACAGCTTGAAGGTTCTCTGGAATGACAAGGTATTGCCAACTTCATCCTGGTGGATTAAATTCACTGCTTCCACTTCTTTTCCCATGAAACACAAACGTGCTGACCTTGTATGTCTTTCGAAATATGGCAGAACTGAACTTAAAACCTGGACCTTTTCAGGTGGGTGGGTCCTCATCTTGAGTAGACCCAAAAGAAGTCTTAAAATAGCCAAAAAATCTAATTCTGTTCTATCACAACCTACCCAATTTTGTCACATTTATTATGTTTAGAGTGACTTGAATGTTTAGCCATTTTAATCAGTGAAAAAACTATATTTGGTCGAAAATTTAGTTTGTGACTACTGGGAAATTTGATTTATCTGTTTTAAGCAACCATCTGGAGTAAGTTTATTTGTACTACGTGTCATGCATATATTTATGCTGCAAGATCAAAATCCTTAAATTGCATCTTTTTGAAATTGTATATATTATATAATGACAATTGCCAACATCACAATGAAGTGATTACATGGCTTTAATCACTTAAAAAATGTAAACATCGTGCAACAAAAAGATTACAGTGTATAATGAGCAAGTTCATTTACTAGAATATAAATGTGTGGTGAATAATGAAATGTATACACTGTGAGCTGAGATGAATCTTCTGTCATTAGAAATACAATTACAGTGTATTGAAATTTCCAAGGTCTAACGAAAGTGAATAGATTGTTATCCAGCCGAAAACAGATCCAACTCATTTGTGAAAGTTTTCCTTAATTATGCCATAAATATATTAAATAATTTATATTTAATAAAGACTGAAAAATATTGATAATGTGTACATACATATGTGTATTTCTTTCAATCAAAGAGCAGTGTTTGTCTGGGTCTGCTCTGTGTAAAATTTGAAGTCTTCCCAGGTAGCTTTCAGTGGTCTACTATTGTCCCTTTACCTCACACCCCCCGTAACTTCCTGAGAGCACCATTGCATCCCCTTATGCTTTATATTCTCCCTATCAAAATCATTTCATAGGAAAAGATCTGAGGAACACAGCCATACAAAAGGATAAGCTAAGGGATACTAATTCTTCATGCGTATGGCATTGCAGATCCCTCCTGTCACTGGGGTCATACCAGCTTGGGTTGAAATTCCAAAATTGCCACTTCCTACTTGACCTTGGGTAAATTACTTAACCTCTCTTGAGTTTTCTTTTATGAAATAGACTATCCATAATATCCTCTTAGGGTTTTGATGAGGATTAAGTGGTGATGAGGATTGAGTGTGTTGCTCATGATGGGTTAATAATGTTACTTCCGTTCCTCTACTATAATGTTAGTTCCTTTCTTTTGCTAATTGCAGTGTGATATTTTTGGTGATTAGCTTCTCCTGTCTTCTTTCCTGTTGTGTCAGGTAGGACATTTCAGACATGTAACATAACACCCACCTAAAAGTAGTTTAAACTATGAGAATATTTATTATATCACATAGCAACAAGCATAGCAATTGGGGGTTCAAGGATTGGGACAGTGCTCAATGGTGTCATCAAGGATCCCTCTTTCTGCTTCCTACCTTCACCATATTGAATTGGTCCTTTAGCTCTCTCTCCTCAGGGTTGCAAGATGGCTGCTACTGTTCCAGGCATCACACATAGCCATGACCATATCCAGCTGAAGAAGAATAGTGTTTCTTCCTTGTATCTCTTTTTATTGAAGTGAAAAAGTTTTCATTATTTCTTACCCCTCTCCCAGCAGACTTTCCCTCAGGTCCTATTGGCCAAAGTCATGACATTGTCCCATGTCTTAGTTTCAAGAAAGGATTGGGAAAGTATATAAATATTTATTATTTAGAATAAAATAAGGATATTTTAGCCTCCTTTTTGAGGAATAAGACAAGGAAACTTGGGAAGGCTCCCACAGGCATTTGTACCATCTCTAAATCATGTAAAGTACTTATCTTGATGGGGTAGTATGGAGATGAAATGAGGCATGTGGCATATGTATGATTATCAATAATAGATCATTTTAAGGAAACCCAAAGGAATGTTTCTCAGGGAGTGAGGTTATGTGTATTCAACCTGTGATTCATGGGGCATAAATGGATTTGAACAGCAGAGAATGCCATCCAGATGTTCTTCCATTGCACCAGGTGGGCGGGAATCACCTTGTCCTAAGGCCTTTGCAGGAGGGTTTGGGGGGTTATGGGAGCCTGAGACTTTGTCTTACCTTAGTTATGCATAGGAAACATCCATCTGGGGGTCCAAATTGATGGGCCTGGGATGGATAAGGAGCTACAGAGAAAATGATGAGTGGTGATCCCTCTATTCCACCCAGAGTCCCAACAGGGAGATTTTCGGAGTTTGAGGAAACCACCAGCCATTTCTGGAAGGGCCAGCCCTGAATATTTATATTTTGTTTATTCTACAAATATTCATTGAGAACCTATTGTGAGCAGACATTGGGCTAGACGCTGGGGATTTAATGGGTAACAAGACAGGCCTTGTCCTCAGGGAGCTCCTGGTCAAAGTGACCAAGGCAGCCATGTGACAACTCGGTTCAGTTTATGGGGCTGTTTCAGTAAGCTGTTTCACGGTGTGCTAGTGGGGAGCGTGTGGCCTGTAGCTCTGCATGGACGAGAGGTTGTCAGGAAGTGTCCATGTTGATGCGTATAGGTTTCAATGTTAGTGAAGGAGGAAGAGGGCAGAAGACCATTCTAAGTCATGAAATAATAATAAATTCCACCATCAACCTTGTGTTCCATGCTTTGTGTACATCATCACAATCTTGACAACAGCCAGGAAAGGAGGGTGGCATCTCAAGGCGCTTTCTTCCATTTTACAGGTGAGTTTTCTGAGGTGTGGGGAGGGTAAGTGCCCTGTCCAAAGTCGCATAGTAAGTGGAGAAGTTGGTGTGGGACCCCAGGCAGGTTTGAGGGGGAGCATATGTTTTTGTGAGAATGATACTGCCTTCTCATTGTCCCAGGGAGACACCCAGGCTTCAAGAAGGTGACATGAGAGTCATATCATTTGGTTGCATAGAGAAGTGCTCTATCTTACTGCTCAGTTTTCTTTTCACAGCAAGTTTTCTACACAGTGGTACTGTGACCTGATAGTCTACACATCCATCTCTGGTTAGGGCACCCTCCCCAGAGCTACACCTGAGAAGGTGGGTTGGAGAGAAAATGCAGATCTTGCAAAGGTTCTAAGAAGAGCCCAAGGGAACCCTCTTTAGTCTAGCATTTTGCGTATATTTGATTACAGTGTGAACCAACTTGGAATCCTGTGTACTGTGATGTCCCATGTGTTAAATCTTGGTTTAGCTCACTGATGTTCCACTGCATATTTTTATAGTTTTTTCATTTTGTATCACTTAGTTTCTGCAGTTAGCAAATAAGACACAGGTTTTCAATGAAGACCTTTAAATCCTGGCTCCACACTTTCTTAGTTTCCATCATTGCTTAAGAGTTTACTGACAGCACATTCTCAGTGTTATTCGTAAAGTCAAATGAGCTAATATTTGTAATGTACCTGGCACATCCATCTACCTCTCCTCCTTCTTTATACATTTAAGCCACCTGCAAATTCTCAAACAGGGAGACCTGACATTTCTGGGTCTGTTGGTTTAGCCAGGGCCTAGGTTGCAGCTCAAGCTACTTATTAGAATCACTGGGTGAATTAAAAAAAATACTGAGCCCAGGACTCACCCCAGACCAGTTAAATAAGGATCTTTGTGGCACACTAGTGCTTTTGTAATACATTCCCAGGTGATTCTAACAAAATTCTGGACCACAACTGGACCAAGAAGCAAGAGGAACTTGAGGATAAGATTACCTTACGGACAGAAGTATTATTTGCAATAAGTCTGGGGCAGCTAGACAATGTTCCCAAGCCCTGGTAGGCTACCTCTTATCTGGAATAAATGTTTAGGCAAGTGGACTCCATTGAAATGGCCCACACATTTCGCCTCCTCTATGTCTCCACATCATTAAGCCATAGCAATGAGGTCTGGGGCCACAGAGAGAGAATTTAGAGTTCCAAGCATGGTACATATTCAGTATCTGTTGGATGAACTGAGATTCTCGCTGGAGGGCTGATGTTGGCCTGCTGAGATGCTGCTGGAGGCTTGGACACCAGAGGACCTTCAGGTTTATATCAGGAAAATACCTTCACTCTTCAGTGAAGTTCAACACAGAGGGACCACTTAGGTCTATAAAGACAGTGCATTCAGACTTAACTTGCATAGGCTGGGGGTAGGAGTGGGCAGTTGTTCAGATTCCTACCCCAGAGTTCTCTAGTCAGTAGGTTTGGGTGGGGTCTCAAGAATTTGCATCCTAATCAGCTTCCAAGGGATGCTGCTGGTCTTGGTCACACTTTGGGAAGAACTCTTTGAAAAGCCAGCAAAGGAACACTTGACCGGGAGCTTCTCCACAGACCACATAGATGGCTTCAGAGCAAAAGTTCTCCTAGGTTATTTCTCTGAGCCAGAGATCTTCTGGGAGAAGGTGCAAGGGTGGACCAGCCATGGTGAGGGAGGCATCATTTTTTTCCCCATTCAGCCTCCAGAGGTGAAATGGAGAGCAGAATTCAGGGTGACACTACAGGATATTGGGGTGCAGGTGAGTGAAGAGGGCGTCTTCCTGAACATCTTCAGCCGTTAGAAAGAGGACGGTGGGTGACAGGACAGCTGGTTTCCAGGGTGCAAGGGTGCTCTCCTGTTTATGTCAGGACTGTCCCCCGAACCCTTGCTGGAGGGCTGATTAGACTACCCGATGCTTAGTTACCAACAGGGAGCCTTCTTGCCTCTCAGGGGTGCCTGTACCAGGAAGGCAGGGATATGAAGAAGCAGCAGTTTCCCCTGGAACCAAAGAGGCTCTGGAAGCTGCTGTGAGGTGGACACATTAGGGGGCAGATATGCAGAAGCACAACTTTTTATTTTATCTGTAATTGAACTCAGCTTGCTCACCAGTGCCCCACCCCCACCCCCATTTAAGACAACTCAGTCCCTCTGGTTTAAAATGTAACCTCTGTGAGGCAAATACACAGGGGATTCAGACTCCCGAACGCTCCTTTCTAAGCAAGGTGGTTCTCTGCCTCTTCCGGGTTCCTTCTTCTTTTCGTTTCCGAGGAGGACGGCTCAGTCAAGAGGCTGCACATCTGGAATGAGAGGAAGGGATCTAGTACATGCTTATCTTTGAGTCCCCACTGTCTTCTCCTGCGGGGGGAGGCTGGGGGCGGCCCCCACCTCTGTCCCCATCAGCCCTGGCCGTTGGATGTGCTCTGGGGTCTACTGCTCATGTCTGTCCTGGGCATTGCTTCCAGGGGAACGTCTGCTTTCCTTGCTTGGTTGGGGATCGGGGTCCTAGTCCATCCTCTCAGAGCTTTCTGGATCTCACTGTAGCATGTGTGGGGGAGAGGAGGTAGGTTGAGGTGGGAACTCTTGACCTTTTTGCCTGAACAGGGCTTGCCTGCCACCCCTGAGGCTGCCTTACAAACTGTGGGGTCTCCTAGGAGATCCTCCTCCCAAACTTGCCAATGGGAACCCAGGCACCTCTCCTCTGCTGACAGGCTGCCTCCGGATCCCTCCACCAGCCCTAGCCCAGGAAGGCTCATTTCAGTCCTTGAGGTTCAGGAAATGTCCCAAGTCACACCGGATTCTGAATCTTCCCTACTCTCTGGCTTTCCGTCAGCAAAACAAACAAAAGTAAAAATACTCCTTTTTCTCCTTTGAACCCTGCAAGATTTTTTTGTCTGGTTTTGCAAGTCGAAGCTTTATTTCTTTTTTTGGTACGCAGGCCTCTCATTGTTGTGGCCTCTTTGGTTGTGGAGCACAGGCTCCAGACGCACAGGCTCAGCGGCCATGGCTCACGGGCCCAGCCGCTCCTCTGCACGTAGGATCTTCCCGGACCGGGGCACGAACCCGCGTCCCCTGCATCGGCAGGCGGACTCTCAACCACTGCACCACCAGGGCAGCCCGAAAGCTTTGTTTTTAACTAGTCTTTTCCCTCCCTGAAATGGGCTTCCAGAGGCAACTTTGGAATCAAAACCTGAGGACTGAGTCCTTTTATTCTTCCCTGGACTCGGCTCCACCCCAAGCAATGAAGGCCTCATCAGTGGGAGGGAAGTTGGCGGGAGCGGGTGGTGAGAATCTCTGGGAATGAAAATATTTTGGATAATATTTCAGATGATGGCGCCAGAGCACTCTGGGGGCCCGTGAAGCCCTGCAGCTCCTGCTCTGGCCCCTGCAAACATCCCCATTTGCTTTTCTGCTTCTCTTACTCCCCCTTCTCCTCTTCCTTCCTCTCTTCCTCTATTCTGGGTTCCCTGAGTTATTATAGCTCTGGCAGCAGGACCAATGTGATTGAGCAAGATAAAGTCAAAGATACTTTACCTTTCCTGTCCAAAATTCAAAGAAATAGCGTTCTCAGAGAACCCATAATCTTTTTCAAATTGTCAGCAGCATCTAAAAGTTTCTCTCTTTTTTCCCTTTTAATTTTTTTTTAAGCTAAAGCAAAAGTGAAAAGCAGGGGAGTTTGCATTTCCTATGAAATAATTTCTCTTATACATGGCTTTAGATGTCAAGCTTGGGGGAATATTACTGTGACCTCAGTGGAGCCTACTGATGTTTAAAGCTAGTATATGTTAGTAGAAGAAGTGTGCGTACCTTGAGAACTATTCTCTGGAACTCAGCAGATAGGTATGTTGAAAAGATAATGATGCAGTCAGAGGGAAGCTCCGTTTCAGCGTGCTGACGGCCATTTCCAAATGCACGCAAGTCTGCCTGTATTGAAAATCTTTCCACAGACAGCCAGGGAAAAGCACTGCAAATCTGAGAAGCAAACTGTAAAAATGCAAGCAGTTGCTAGAGCGCTGGAAGGCTCAGGGGAGAGACCTTGGGAAGCCAGCGCTGGAAATGGTCCTTTAAAGAGATTGGGCTTCTTCTGAATAGTATATTCCGTTTTTATTTTTTTCTGGTGATGAAATTAGTATGGACATAATTAGGATCCTAGAAATTAGTGTTAGATTTTAATGTTGAGATTATTTATCTTGATTCATCTTTTAACTATTCCCATCCAATTATTCCCTTATATCCAACTGGCTCTTTTCTTAATTTGGATGGTTGTTGTCATTGTTATTGTTTGAATTAGAAGCCTAGCCTCTATGTTAACAGTTCCTTGTATGTAGTTAACAGATATTCTTTAACAGAATATAATGGTCTGAGGCTCTGGGGCACAGGTCAAGTTCTAATCCTTGATTTGGACCGTGTTTGTGAAAATTTTAATTTGTCATTTTTCTGTTTGGATGTATTATTTACCTCAAACAGCTTACTTTGGAGATTCAGAAAAATGGAGGCACATCTATAAAATCATTTTTATATAGTTTACACATTAAAGCTCATTTTATTATTAATTTCAAGCCCAGGAATATCCCAGGGCAATTGGTAAAGGTGGCTGGGTATATAAAATTTGTGAGATAAAAGGAATTTTAAAATATTATAACTCATCCCCTTCATTATGCCAGTGAAAAAGATAGGAACCAGAGAGTCAAGTAACTTAAGAAATCCTGGCTCATAAGTGGTAGAGGCAGAATTTGAATGCAGAGCCATATTTTCCACTATGCCATTTGCATAGTAACGTATGGACTCTATGCTAGGTAATATAAGAGCCTATCCTTTATTTGAATATGAAGCATTGTGTATACATCGTCTCATTTAATCCATAAAACACTCCTGTTGGGAGATGGAATTTTTATTCCCATTTTTCAGATCAAGAAACTGAGGCTTCTCTAGATAGGTGACTTAGCCAAGGTCACACCATGAGTGTTGGATTTGAATTTGTCTATCAGTATATCGTTTTTTGTATACATTTAAAAAACATATGCCAATCCTTTATGTCCTTAGGTATTAGCATCAGCATGCTATCTACTTAAATGAGGATTTTACCAACCACAATAAGTCTAACTATGATATTAAGCCAGTGAGCACAGGGGCTGCTAGGAAGGACTTGTTCACTGAACAAAGACCTCTTCAGCCCTTGAATGGAAATTAAAATTTTCTGTGGTGGAGTAAAACTAAACTGGGCTTGGCTGCCCACCCTAATGACATGTCCTGTATCCACATCAGTTTAGGGAAGCAAATAGTTGGCCTCAAGGATGCCAGCCACAGACTTGTGTGAAAGCCAGACACCTTCACTCCAGAATTATGAGCTGAGTCTAGCTCAGTGCTCTGTGAAAATAGGTACTTTCTGGATGATTTGTGATTGCTTGGATGATGGCATAGACACTAAATGCTGTCATTACTGAGCTATAACGACTGGAAGTAATTTTTTCTCAGCATCAGGGACCACAGAGAACTCGTTCTGTGCCTGTTATGAGTCTACATCAGAGAGAAATTCATTCGCTCAAGGAAAGTTATTAAAATACCCTAATTCAATATTTGTGTGAGAAATCATATAATTGACAAATTACAGGTGAGCAAGGTCAGTGAGCTCTTTTGTTTCTTCTTTATGGGACCCACTGCAAATTTCTTGTGTTTACTGTGTTACAGCTTCTTAGATGAATGATTTGTCTATTTGAACGTGGGATTAAAGACACATGTTCTTGACATAAAAGCCAAATGCAGCTGAAAGATCTACTCTGCTAGAATATCACCATTCATAGTGCTACCGTTAGCGTGTGTGTTTTATCCAAAGGTGACCACAGCCCTGTTTTGTATAGGACAGTCTTGATTTGTCAACAATAAATAAGAGATCATTCTTGGAGCTACTGACTTTAACTCTTACCTTATCCTTAACTTGTCCCATCACTCAAAGAGTTTAACAGTTTATCAGGGAGCCTAAAATAAGTGCACAAGTCATTTTATCTTTTCTTGATTTTCACATTGAAATGCACCATAATTTTTCTCATGTTCCTTTGAGAGTCTTTCTATGGTATTTTTATTTTGGGTGGGGAAGGGGTCTTTTGTTTGTTTGTTTTCTCTGCTTTTCAGCCCCTAAAGGAATTCTCCAATTCTCCAAAGAAAGTGCAAACTTTCTTTCCTTTCAGTATATACCTTCTCATTCCATGATCTCATCCACTCTCTGGCCCAGTACTTTTCAAACTTTAGTGGACATAAAATCATCTGGAGAGTTTGCTAAAATACAGAAATTCTGACTCAATAAGTCTGAGGTGGAGCTCAAGAAACTGTATTTCTTGGTGGGGGAGAGATAAGTTAGGAATTTGGGGTTTAACATATATACACTACTGTATGTAAAATAGGTAAACAACAAGGACCTACTGTATAGTACAGGTAACTGTACTCAATACCTTATAAAATAACCTAAAATGGAAAATAATCTGAAAAAGGATATATATATATGTATGTGTGTGTATATATATATATATATATATAATATATATATATATATATATATAAACAGAATCACTTTGCTGTACACCTGAAACTAACACAACATTGTAAATTAACTATACCTCAATTTAAGATAAATAGTGAAAAGGAAAGTGCATTTCTTATATTCTTCCAGATGATGCTGTTGGTCTGTTGACCACGCTTGAAGTGGTCCTGCTCTGCAACTCAGATGATCACGTCTAGGTAATGATACCAAGTTCTAGGCCTTTCTCAAGAGCTTGACACTGATTTTTCAAACTGCCTTCTGGAGGGCTCTCCTGGATACACCTACCAGAGTCTCCTGTGTAGACTGCCCTCAGCATTGCCACCTCATCTTCTTACCTTCCTGTGACTACTAATAGCACCTCTTTTATCCCAGGTAGCCAAGCTTGAGGCCTCAAAGTCCACTTGCTCATATCTCTCATCTTTTGGCTTTTGTCATTTGGTGCCAAATCCAGCAGAGCCCACCTAATTAGCAACCCTCACAGCCACAAGCTCCACTTGTGCTCCCCAATTTAGCTACAACCATACCAAGTGCTCAAATGGCTTTGTGTCTTTAAAAGTGCTGTCTCCTCAGCCTGTAGCAACTGTTTCCTTCTTTTTTACCTATTACATGGCTACGACTGATGGGTCATGGATGGATGGAGAGCAGGGTTCTATTATTTTAGAGACTAGGGTAATTTAGACTAGAGATTCCTAAAACAACCTAGTTCAATTTAGATAGAACATTCTTGGGGGTAAGTTGGAGTAAGGATCTGTTTCTTCCTCTGTTTTTCTCAGCTCAACCCAACTGCCTCTGAGGTCCACATCACCCACATTGACTGACATCCTACTTGGTGACCTTAGTTTGCCTTATATTGTACCTCTTGCTGCCCCTCCCCCTCCCCTTGAGTAATAAGCTCTTCATAATAATTAGTGTCATTCTATCTTCCAAGTAAAAATCTTTAGGTCTAATAGGAAGTCTATTTGGGGGACACTTTTTCAGTTTATGAGAAACCTAGGTTAGAGTACCTGAACTGGAAACTGACCAATAGAATAAAGGTAGCTCTAAACATTCATGAATATTTCAGATTTCCACAGCTTTTCCTTTTAGAGCATGACAGATTTTTGAAACATTTGTTGAAAGCTTTTCGAAAACATATTACCCATTTCTGTGCTTTCTGAAACAAAAATTCAGAACTAAACTTGTCTTTCTTGATGATTCACAACTGCCATAGCATATACCACTTTCTGTGTCATGATGTGTTTTTCTGTCTTTTCTCCAGTTTCCGGTTGTGGCTTTAAATGTAGCTAGCCTGCAGCTCTCTGCCTTAACAAAGTGCTGATTTTAATTGGTAGAGTCTGGCAAGTTAGATAACCAAGAATGTAACAACCATATGCAATATATGTCAATAGGCGAACTGAGGACCCATCTGCTAAACCATGATTTTCAGCATTTATACTTTATCACAGTCATTTCAACAACCCAGAGTGACTCTGTCTTTACTTCCTTTTCCCTCTTCCCTGGCTCTCTCCTTCCTTCCTTCCTTCCTTCCTTCCCTTCCCCCCGCTTTCCTCCCTCCCTCTCTCTAAATCTCTCTTTCTTTTTGTAAACCATTTTGGATTGCTCAGCTATGTCTCTGTTTTCTACATAGCTGTGTTCTCTGGTGGAAGACTGACCTTCACATGAGTACAACTCAGTTACGTTTTCACTCTTTCACGAATGTAACGTGTCTTCATTTCTGAGAAATATGCTTATTTAAAGCTCCCATTTGATACACTGGCTCCATTTGCATATTTTGTTTTTTGCAAAATGTAAGTTGAAATTTTAAATCATTTTGCATAATGAGGACTTAGAGTACACGGTCTAGAAATGGCCTTTACTCTAGTGGCATAAATTGTGTTAATTACAGGAGATTTTGGAGTTAATTGGGAAAGAGGAAGGAGAGGTATTATATTGGATTAAAACTGTAGTGTTAACTACCAATCTCTGTTGCTAGTTACATTCTATATTGACAAACTTAACTTGCTAAGGGCTAAAAATTGATTGTCCAGCCTCATTTCCATTACAGTTAAAGTCATATGTGAAACAGCAACAAATTTTGCAAAGGAGAAAAAATGTATCTATACTCGCAATTAACTAGGAAATTGGCATTTTGGTATTTCAGTCTATTGGGTCCTTATTATACAGAATATAACTGTTAAAGATGTGATATCCTGAAATGGCAGCTCCCAAAGACTTAGTTAACCTTTTCTATGCTCTTGCAGTAAGGCTAGATGCACCCCTTGCACTATGAAACCTAAGTGTAACTGTAGACTTTTCCTTTTTAGCTAATTGGTTAATATGTATCTGCAAAACAAGGTACTATGGCATATGAAATTATAAGAAAGATACATTCCCTATCTATGAGGACCTGCTATTTTGCTAGAAAGGCAAGACAAATGAATAAAACCTATGGTGAAGCCACATCTTGTGCATAAAGCCAGCACATACAGAGTTCTTTCAGGAGCTAAATTGCATGGGTAGATGTTAAGTGAATAAGGAGATAAAAGAGATCAGTGTGGGCTGGAGTTGGGAAGAAGTTCTCCTGGAGGAAACAGGGCTCAATTTTGACCTTAAGTGTTTTCTAGAAAAAAGTGGAGCAATGAGGCAGAGATGGTTCACAAGAGTCCTGCCCAAGATGGAGGTTACCTGAGATACATGAAGTGAGAGGAAGGGTTAGTAGAAAAAAGAGACCTTTAAGGATGCTGAGGAAAATGGCTGTGTAGCAACCATCCCTGTGATTTGAGAAGCTGGTATTTAGAGTGTAGATAAGTGATCTACACTCTAAATACCAGAAGAGTGCTGCTTCCTCAGAGCCAGTGGGAGGGAAGAAGGGATAGAAGGATGTTGACAGCACTTCTGATGGGCAGCTGGAGACCTTTCAGGAAAGCAGATGTTCTTCAGCTGGGATCCTTAGAAGCTGAGCCTGAGACAGTGATTCTGGGACTGGTGACTGGTGATTTATTGAGGGAGAGAGAGAGCAATAGGAAAAAAACAGGATAGGGCAAGGGAAGAAGTCATCAATACAGGCTTTACACTAAAATTGAGCCTCAGCTGAATGTGAATGGCACCAGAGGGCTGTTCTGTCTGAGGAAGCTTCTGTAGCCTGTGTCCATCAGTCATTAGCCAGCTGCAGGTTGCCTCCAGGTCAGAAGAGGGAGGGCATAACCTCTCAGGCATTTCCAGTCGCATGGCTACTGTCTGCTGAAGGCCATTCTCTGGCAAAGGGGGAAGGTATGAGTCACTGGCAGCCAACACTGACACAGTTGGGAGAGGTGGTACACCTGCCCAGGAAAGGGGATTGGGATGGGGCCCCAAGGGATCTACCAGGTAGATCTTCTTACTCTTAAATAAAATGCTCTTTATCAAGCTCCCTCCTCCAAGTTGGTCGCATACTCTCACAAGCCAACTCTCTGATGCATCCTTAATTAGAACGTAAAAACAGTCCGACCCTTTCTGAAAGTCGCTCCATCACTCCCCAGCGATCTACAGATGTCACCTCCCCTTTGTTCCTGGTTTTGCCAGATTCATAGCCTAACCTAAATATTAAGTAGCAAAGGCTTTATATCTGTTTCAGCCAGCTTCCAGAGGAAAGGTAGGAGGGCCTTCGGGGGATAAATTCTCTTAACCATTCCATAAGTGATAGTCCTGGATATTGGCTACTGGGACAGAAATCACTGTCTTCTTGCCTGAACAAACTGATGGACATATAGAGGACCATTTTTCATGTAGGAAGACAGATTTGTCTTGTTCTCAGTGATACACGTGCAAAAGCACACACACTTTAGTGTTATCCAGACCTAAGACAACAAAGGCCCACTCACCTAGAATTTTAATATTTGGAGAAATCAGGGCAGGAAGAGGCGTATTTATTTCTAGCCAGGAAGTTTTGACTCTGGCTGCATGTTAGAAACCTGAGAAACTTAAACAGAACAAAATAAAGTAATATCTAGGTGGATTAAACAGAATCACAGCGTAGAGACAAGGGGTGCAAGGATTGGTATATTTTAAAACTCTCAGAAGACTCTAATGTATAGCCAGGACCTAGTGTCTATCAGAGAGCTATTACTATTCAACAATCCACTAAAGCTCAGTGCATTAAAACAGCAAGCCTTTATTACTGGACCCTCTTGAGTCTGAGGGTCAGCTGGACAGTACTTCTGGTATAGGCTGGGCTTACTCATGCATCTGGGGCTCAGCTGTGCCTTGGGGAGGTGGTTCTGCTAATCTTGGCCAGGTTCTCACATGGGCGGGGGTCACCTGGCTGTTGACTGACCTGAGGGGGCCAAGCCTGGACAATTGGGCTCTGCTCCGTGGGGTCTCTCCTCCTACAGTATGTTCAGATCGGGACTTGGCAGAGCTCCAAGAAATAGAGCAGAAACACACAAAGGCTCTTGAGTTCTAGGCTCAGAACTAGTAGGGCTTCACTCTGCCACATTCTGTTGGCCAAAGCAAGTCACAAAGCTGGCCTGGTGTCAGAGCAGGAAGAGACCCCAAAGTTCGAGGGCCACATGTGTTGATAGAGGGAGGCCAATAATTGAGGCCAATAGTGCATTTGATCTACTAATTAGACAGAACCCCTAACTTTATGGTAGGACAACTGATTTGTCAAAGTGGTTAATTTAAGACTTAGATATTTCATCTACAGACCTGTTCATTGCCCCCTTCCCCCAACCTCATTCACAGCTCTTCATCTGAAGTTTGGCCTGTAGCCATGGCACAGACATATTTACAATAAAAATGCATATCTATCTTTACTTTTAAACGTCTAGTTCACTTTTGTTTTGTTTGTACTCTGGACTCAACTTACAGAGAGCAGATCCACAAATAGATGGACAAGTGAAAGCACATACTTGAAATCCATTTTCTAAAGTATTAGCAATGGAACATTAATTGTGAAATATGAACAGCTGGGGTATGTTCTAAGAAAGTGGGCGTTTACTCTCTCACATTTTGACAATCCACTCTAATTCTTCTTACTATATTTTTGTGGGTTTCCTTACCTGAAGAAGTGTCGATCTGAAGTTGGTGGAAAGATAATGGAGGAGTAAGTTTCCCGTGTACCTTCAATCTGGACAGAAACACGTTGAAATACTTATACACCTGCAAATGACCTGTCATTCACCTCCCAGCAGATTTTTCAAAGTGCAGATGAAAGATATTGTTTTCTCTTTGGGTTTTTCCATGACTGGTGCCTTCACCATCTGGCCTGCCTTTTCTACTTAACTTCACCTTCTCTGGCCTAGGATCTGGCTTGACTAGAGTCATTCCTGGCCCATTAATCTCACTCATGTTATTCCTGCCTCTTCCTCCACCTCCCTGGCGTGTCATCCCCTTCCTCGTCTCTCTGCTCTTTCAAATCCTACTATGTTCCCAAGAAACTGCTCCAAACTGTCCTTGGGGTCTCCTAAGACTGTTCTGGCCACACCAAACCTTCCGTCCTTTGAACAGCCATATAACTTATCATCTGAACCCACTGACACTGTTCTGTCTTGAACAGCTGTCTGGCTTTTCTAGGTATGTACGCTGGCCTCATCTGATTGGCCTGTGAGTCAGGTGTGTCAAGACAAGTTGACTGTTTTGGCTGCTTAGCTATAGCTGGACACAGTCACAGGACTGTCAGCTCCACTAGGCCTGGGCGTCCCTCTGCTTTGCTCACTCCTGTATCCACCACACTGAGCACATAGAAGATGCACAACCACATCTATTGAATGAATGAAGAAGAGCAGGCAATCAATAAATAATAAATTGGTGTTTTAACAATAAGAAACAATGAACATTTTGAGTGTGGTAGGAATCCAGTGTCCGTGCATTTGTCTATTAAAAATGAGCCCTTATTATAGGGAAGGCATTGGGGAGTTAAGCATAAATGAGACCTCACTGTGCCATCGAAGATCTCACAGCCTGATGGGGGGAGGCCACCGTTGTTGAGTGCCTTTTGTATACCAGGTGGTATCGCAGTAACTGGCTTGTGTTATCAGCAACTGCAATGGTGTTAAAGGGCCCAAACCCTAGGACTTGAACTGTATGACTGTTGACTTCCAAACAGCTGAGGGCCTTGAACAAGCCATTTATCTGTTCTGGGACTCAGGGTTCTCAACCTGTGAAATGAGGAGAACATCAGAAAGGCACCCTCTAGTTCGCACTTTCTTTGACTGGATTGTCTTAAGAAAGGCTTAATATCCCTCTGATGAAATGACGTGATTTCAAATTTATGAGGACAAATGCCAAAGTGAAACGTGTGTCATCTTTCTTTTAATTGTCTGGCAGGCCTTTCAGTGCCAGCACAAGCTGCCTTCACGCCAGTGTGGTTGAGAATATTAAGGTTCTCAAGGCAACTCTCCTGAGACATCTACCCAAAATGCTATTCAGCATCTCACATCCTACCATCCTGAGTTGGTTAACACGAAACAACACAGCAAGAACAGAAGTTATTTCTTCCTGACTGGGCCTAATCTAAAGGGTATTTTGTTGAATTCTGTTTCTCATCCACCTACCCAAATTCCCTTTGAACCTGCCTAGGAACAGGATGTAATGTGTGGAAACTGGTCACTGTTAGCAGTTGCCTCAACAAACTCAACAACTCAGTAGAAGAGTGTTGGTACTGGCTCTTCCCGGACCTCAGTGTGGAGTCCTCAGCATTGTCCCCAGAGGAGTTGGACAGGATTCTAGCCCCTGTGTGACTCAGGAGCGGTGACCTCTCTCCCTCCAGACTCACCGTGGCTACCATCATCATGGAGCTTTATCTGCCCCATGTTTGGAAGGCTGTCCAGTTTTACAAACTTCCAGACTGAGCACTTCTATAATCTCAGCCCCAAAGGGAGCAGATACTGCACTTCACATAGGTGCATTAACCTATTTAAAATGTCAACAAGGATGGATTCTTTTATGAAACTAACACAGTATTGTAAATCAACTATGCTTCAGTTTTTAAATAAGGGATGGATTCCTTCAATGCTCATCTTTCTGAGCCTCTCAGCATTGAAAAACACTTTCCTGCATGGACCACACTTGCCTGTCTTCCCCGACGATGCAGCAAATGTCTCTGTGCCAGGTGGGCCACGCTGCAGTCCCCCAAAGTCAGCCAACAAGAGGCTTGTTGAGCCAGAGGGAAAACAATGTCCAAAAGCCTCCATGGAAAGCACACTGTGTCTCACCCCTTTTGGGCATCTATGGGTCTAAGTTGGCTGAAACCTAAACGTGCACGGAAGTTGAATTCTCCCAGTGACACGGGGCAGTGCCGGCCAGCATCCCAAGGGTGTGTGCTTACCATACAGGCGACTATTACAATTTTGTGACAGGAAATGGGCTGGTCAGATCAGTCTCTGAGCGAGTTTGTCACCGTGAGTGCAAAATGTTGCCTGTGGAAAGTGGAAGGAAGGCTCCCTGTCTTCGAAAGAATCTCTGTCTGAGGGCAGGAGACATGTGCTTGCTGGAGGCTGTCTTCTTGATGACACCCAGGTCCCAGACAGTGACCAGCATTTACTTGTTGCAGGTGGCTTTCCCATTAGTGTTAAAGGCAAAGAATTTGCAATGGTGTGTAAAACCCTCAAGGACCGGCCCCACCCCTTAACTGTCTCCTAATCCAAGGCCTTCCTCACTTGTTTTGGTCACTTAGCCTTCTGACTACCCCAAAACTGAGTGGTTGAAGGTGACAACAATCATTCATTTTGCTCATAACCCTGGGGTTATGTGAGAAGGCTCAGTGCTGCTGTACACGGTGTCAGTTGACTGGGCTGGAGCACGTGCTTCTGCTTCTCACGTGGCTGTGCAGTCAGCTGGAAGCTCAGCCTCTGTCCCTCTCCATGCGGGCCTCTGTGTGGCCTGGGCTTCGTCACAACACGGCAGCTGGTCCCAAAGGTAAACATCCCAAGAAAGAGAGCGGAGCAGAAGCCGTTCTGCCTTTTATGACCAAGCCTGGAGGTCACCTAGCATCTCTTCTGTCATACTTGCCATACACTACAAGTCAGGGCAACCACAAGGTCCTGCTTAGGCTCAAGGGGAGGAGACGTAGACTCTTAATGGAGGGCAGGGATGGCAAGTCTCTGGAAGGTCGTGGGGGAGGGGAATATTGTGGTGGCCATCTTTGGAATATAAAAGCTGGGCTGTTTCTGTATCACAACGGGCATGTTCCCTCTCAGGGCTTGGCGTTCACATTCTGTTTGTAATGCTCTTCCCTTGGTTATGCATGTGTCTCACTTCCTCAACACCTTGGGTTCTTAATCCAAATATTTTCTTCTGCAAAATGCAAACCCATACCCTAATCCCTTCCCTGCTTTCTTTTTCTCAATAGAACTTGACACCATTTACATACTGTATGTTTTACTTATTTATTCTGTTTTTTACTATCCCTGTCCTTAAATTGTAAGCTTCCATTAAGGGAAGGATTTCTGTCTGTTTTATTCATTGCTTTTTTTCCAAAACTGAAAGAGTGCCCAGCACATAGTATGGACTCAATAAATATTTGAGTAACTTAATGAGCAACTCCCCTCATAAAACATAAGACATGGCAGTGATTATTTGTTCCTTTTTCCTTTGGTCCTTAGGTCTCGAGGGCAGTGCCAAGAATATAGACACTTTATGATAATTTAATTAGTGAATGAGTTAAACAAACATAGTGGTTTAAAACTGTTTCTTGATTTGAAAAAATCAACAATAAGCCAGCAGCCTCCAAACACAGTCACTTATTCCCCCTTCTCATCTAGAAGGTAACGGCGCCACCCAGTATGGATATTAAATTCTGCTCTAACAGTGCTGCTTCTGTCTCCAGTTAGAGCCAGGGAGTTATCAGAACAGAAAAAGGAGAAATCGTGGGGGATGCCCAAGAGAACAGACACGGCTCTGACAGTGAACTTCTGGGCATCTGCCTGATCGTTCCTCTATTGTTTGTCATCTGAAGGGGTTGACCTGTAGGTCAGGTCGGGAGGAAGGTGGCTTTCCCCCAACGTGGTTCAATGTTCACAATTCAGATAATAGATGTCTTAGAAAATGGGAAGAAAGCAGGAAGACAGTTACTTCACATGTTATCAGGTAGTCGACTGGGCACTTGACTGGGCACTTTTGCTGTCCGTGAGGAACGACCTCTCTTGTTTCACTGCCTTGCGCTTGTTGACACATTCTCCAGAGGTGTTTGGAGTAAAATAGTGACATTTCAAAATGGATTAATAAAGGATGCTCTAAATTGGATATACTCTTGAATTTTGCTGAAATATTATTCACTAAAGAATACAAGTTGGTATCAGGCTGAAATGCCCTGGACCCCATCATCAGGTGTATTATTCCTGAAGTTCAAAAGAAGTCTGCTCTGAGATGTGCCCTTGATGACATTTCAATGGATGTTGCATTTAGCATTTTTCTTTCCCTGACAAAGTAAAGAGAAGCAAGAACCGTGGCCCCAAAGAGCTCCAACTTGGTGGACAGGATTGTGACAGTGACCTAGATGTGTCACCTGAGTCACACAGGGTCCCTGTCACTCCCTCGTGCATCAGGACCCCGAATCTGGGACTATCTAGGAAAAAGGCAGAGGGTGGCCTGTTCTCTTTGTTTGGGAGTGTATGAGGCAAAGGGCATCCCCGGACCTGCCAGGGTTGCTTCCTCCTAAAGCAGAGGTCACAAGAATGAAAGGATCAAACATGCTTTGGGCTCCTTCTGTGACAAGGTATGGAGAATATAAACTATTAATGTAATTTATGGGCAGGAGCACTTTGCATATAAATGAAGCAACCAATGGCCCTTTTTTTTTTTTTTTTTTTTTTTTGCGGTACGCGGGCCTCTCACTGTTGTGGCCTCTCCCGTTGCGGAGCAACAGGCTCCGGACGCGCAGGCTCAGTGGCCATGGCTCACGGGCCCAGCCGCTCCGCGGCATGTGGGATCCTCCCACACCGGGGCACGAACCTGTGTCCCCTGCATCGGCAGGCGGACTCTAAACCACTGCGCCACCAGGGAAGCCCCCCAATGGCCCTTTTGATTGGCATTTATATCTCCTTTTATAGAGATCACATAGAGTAGTGTTATAATTCTTGACAGTTTTTTTTTTTTTTCAAGGCACGTTTAATTTAATATCAAGAATGCAATACAAAAGTCCCAAATACAATGAAGGAACACATTCCCCCATTAACACCAATGCTCTTTCAACATGTGCCTGTTGAATGGAATGGGGATATAATAAATTTCACTACGGAAAAAAATAACGCAGTGAGTCTCACCACAGCTAATATCCTTATATAATCTAGTTGTGAAATGAATGTTTATAATGCTTCAAACAGTTTAGACCTGAAGTTTGATACCACACCTTCATTATTTGTACAGTCCTCAATAAGATTATCTACAGTATTAGGAACCATTCAAAGAACAAACCATTGAGTGAAACCACATTGATTTAAGGCTCAATCAAGTAATATGGAGCCCCAAACTAAACAGTTAAATATATGAACTACTTGTACTGACATCTATTACTTGATTCTCTCATGACTATTAAGTTGGTTCTTAGAAAATAAACCCTTTAAAGGCAAAATTCACCTCATTTGAGTTTGACCCAGAAGTTCAACAACAATCACGAAGTCCACAGTCTTATTGGCAAAACTGATACACAGTGTCTCTAAGTCACTATGCTCAAGGTTAAGAGCAATGCATATTCCATCTTTACATTTACTGGAATTTTACATGTTCAATTCATGATTTTAAATCTCTAGGTTTTCATTCCTCCAAACTGTCTGAAGACACAGTGTGCCACAGACTTAAGGCTTCTGTTTCTCCCTCTATTTTCTTCAAACAGAAACATTTCTCAAGTGTCTACATGTTCTGGAAGGGGAATTTTTCGGAGGTGGCCACTTCTTCGGAATAGTCCGACGCCATCAGGCCTCTGAAGCAAGGGCAGGGGGAAGAGAAAAAAGCTGAAACACAAGGTTCATCTGGTAAGTTTTACGTTAATCATTACAAGCTGGATAGTATAAGAATGTGGCTTTTTGGCTCAAAAAGTCTGAGTCTTGGTGTGGAAACGAGTCCTTGGCTGTCCCACCACAGCTTTCTCATAGTGGGACTGTCAGGGAAGTCTTGACTGGGGAGTATGATTTGTTTACCTATCAGGCGTAAACTTCCAGGCACTCAGTTCATTTTGGGCTTGTTCCAGTTTGTCTTTAGTCTGTTCCAGTTCACCTTTCATTTTTAGGAAAAACAAGTTGATCGCTGGGTCTACCATTGTTGATCTCAGTTGGGCAATGCCAGGCTGCTGGACTTGCTTGAGGTACTGGATTTGAGAAGTCCACTCTTGCATCTCTTGCTCCTTGGTTGCTAGTTGCATTACAAGAATGTTTTCCCTGCGTGCAGACTCTTGCTGTTGTTACTTTAGTTTTTCTTCAGATTCCTTTAAGCCAGTTACATCATTAGAGTTAAGATCTGTGTACTTGCCTTCCAAAGCTTGTACATACGCTTCATATTGTTTCCACCTGAGAATGAATTCATCTCGTGCCGTAACTTTGAAGTCTGTTTCACTCAGTCGAACCTTTTTAGGAAGAGGTTCCTCGTTGGTCATTTTGAATCCTCTCCTGACGGAGGCCGCGCCGGTGCCTCCCAGTCACACAGGCTGACCCCGCACTACCGCTCGCTGCCCAGGCCACCCGACCCCGCTGCCGCCGGTGCCCGCGCTCCTCCTCCCGCAACAGCCCCGGCTCTCCCCTTTATTTGCGGGTCTCGCTGCCACAAAATGGCGCTGAGGCTCTTGACAGTTTTGAATGTAAAATATATGGGACTTTAAGCTCCCTGGAAGAAAGCAAAGATGATTAATATTAATAATGGACAACTAAGTACACAGCAGACATGAGTAATATGTTTTGTATTTATATAGCTATTGTTTTGACTCACTGGGAAACACTATACGCTTTATTGTCAGGAATGCAGTTATAATAAGACACTCTATTGTCTAGGTCACATAGAAGACATTCAAGCTAATCCCTAGATCCTATTAATTTATTTACTCACATTACAGAAAGAACAGTAGCCATTTGACTCTACCATTCAAACTAATGTATTCAAAGCAATGTGCCTGATTAAAGACATAGATCAAAATTCAAATAACTTCATGCAAATGAGGTCAGTCCCAGAATCGTTTGGAAGTGTCCAGGAAGGCTGTGGATCTCGAAAGAAAAATAAATAAGAGACTGAGCAAATCAAAGCATATTTATATCACAGTGATGAGTGTATTTTGTGCTTTTTCTTTTGTTTTTTGGTTTTTTTTGTTTGTTTTTCCTTCTATGTGCAGGAGGCTGAGTGAAGCAACTCTGGGCTCTGTCAGTAAAAATACAGTTCTAATAAGACTGTGTATTGTTATGGAGAAAATTATTTCAATAGAAAATGCACATCTCCTAGATTATATCTAGAGCTTGGAAAATTGCAAAATGTTTTACCACCTCTATTTCCCACTTCCTCCTCCCTTCCTGTGACTCTATCCATGGCCACGGGGGAAAAAGTAGAAGCAGAAAACAAGGAAGAATGGACATTGTGGTCCCCTCAATTTAAGGTGTGCCTTTGAGTCAAAATAGAACAAATCAATAAGTAAATGTTACGTGTGTCAAGTCTTCATTCAAAAGGCATTTGGAATGTTTTAAGACAAATATATTAGAAAAAAGGTGAAAATGAAGTGGAATAGAAGTAACAGTTTGTATACTCTGTGGAAAAATACTCTGTGGAAAATATGCCCCCCTCCCAAATAAGTAAATGAACAGTATGTTGAATTCTGAGAAGTCCTAGTCATTTGTTAGAGGTAGGACTTAAACTTGGATCTGAATTTTTTTAAACCAAAGAGAAGAAAAACACATGGCCAGCTACATAGTTTACATAAGCAGAACTACTCTTTTCAGAAAAATATACCTGTTTCATTTTCTAAGATTTGAGAGGAGCTGCTGTTTTGATTTTACTTTGTATTTTTGTTGTTGTTGTTGTTTGTTTTGTTTTACTGTCTCCATGGGCTTTTAACATCAGATTCTGATGATAGAGACAGACATAAATTCTTCCATCCTATCCCCTTTACAATTTGCTGTGGTTTGGGAGGCTCATCTCATACGAGGAGATGTTATGGTTCCCCACTGCACATTCACCTCTGACATCCTATACCTTATTTTTAGTGATGTGCCCATTAGCCTTTGCTGCGTAAATAAGCTGTTCCAAAACTTAGCAGCTTACACCAACATTTATTTGCTCACAATTTTGTGGGTTGGCAATTTGGGCTGGGCTAGACTGGGCCATTCTTCAGCCTGTCTTGCCTAGGTTCCCACTCATGCAGCAGCTGCCCCTGGCTGCTGGTTGGGCAGGATGACCTCACTCACATATCTGGAGGTTGGTGGGCTGAAGGCTCAGGTGCTATGTTTTTCTCTCATTTGGCCTCTCCAGGAAGCTAGCTTGGGCTCATTCAAACTGCTATCTCTGAGTTCCAAGAACAGCAGAGAAAGAGCAGGCCTCAATATGCAAGCTCTTTTCAAGCCTCTCTTTGCATTATATTTGCTTAGGTCCCATTGGCCAAAACAAGTCACATGACCAAGCCCAGATTCAAGGGGTGGAGAAATAGATTTCTCTTTTAAGGGTAGGACCTGCAATGAATTTATGGCCATTTTTTTACATTCTACAATGCAAGTTTATTGCTGCCGATGAAGGGAAGGGACCACCATACCCTTGTTTATACTGTAGCTTGAAGAAAAGAACTATAGCTTCTACTCTCTGCATAAAATCCTATGTCCTAGAAGGAGGTCAACTGTGGGGCTTGTGAGATGCTCTTTTAGAAACAGAGGAATTCACTTCTCTAGTCGCTGTGGCAGGGAATGAGAAACCACATGATCTAAGAGGTGTGGGAGAGCAAGGAGCGATAGAAGAGACAGGAGAACATTGTGTGTGTGAGAAGCTCGCTTTACATCCATGTGGGGTGAGAGATGAATAAACCTGTCTTTCGGTGTTAACCAGTTTTTTTTTGTTCTTTGTTTTTTGGAGAGCAAAGGAGAATTACTGAACAATTTCAGACTTTTAGAAGTCATTTTTCCCAATCCACACCAGGTGGTGGAGTAAGATAGAGTCAAAAAGATTATCACGAAGCATTCTTTCTTCGGCAGGACCTTTCAGGGTGCCTTGTTTTATTTCTGACAGTTTCTCAGAGGCGTCTCCAATGTTCTCACAGTCACAATCCTCTTAGTGACCATGTGGTGTCTGCCACATTCCCTGCTTCAGTTCCCTGCAGGGATGTCAGCTGCCGAGGCCCCTGATGCTGCCAAACGGCCTTTGAAGATTCTGAGTATACTCCAGTGCTGATGTAGGCTTTGTCTCCCACCTGTGATGAAAGTGTTAGCGTCAGCATTGTTGGGTTGGCAGGTGCCCCCTTGTGTTCCTAATAAAGCGCTTCCTACAATAGCCACCTATAGATTTGCTGATTCTTATATTTGGTTTATTTGGTTCCTTGACTCAGTTGGATGAGTTCTCCTAGTATTTGTTTCGTTTCTCGTGCAAATAGAGCTGTGATGGACCTGCTCACAGGTCCTTCATATAAACCTTGTATCAATTACCTATGGCCGTGAGATTCTATGTAACAACCAACCACAAAACCTCAGCTTTGGGTCACCTGAGTGGCTATGGCTTGGTGTATAATGATAATCTACCTGTGCTCAGCTGTGGGTAGTCAGGTGGCTTTGTTGAGCTTGGCTGTGCCCTTTAACATATCTGGGTGGGGGGAGCTTAGATTGAGGGATGTGACCCCACTCCGTGTCGTTTCCTCCACAGCAGGCGAGCTCAGGTTTGTTCTTACGCCAGTGGCAGGGTTCCAAGAGAGGGTACATGCTCACAGCCTCATGAGGCTGAGGCTCAGAGTCTCCACCATGTTACCTCTCCTGTTCAAAGCAAGTCACCAAGCCCCTAGGATTCAAAGATGGGGAAACAGACTTTACCTCCTGATGGGAGGAGCTGAAAAGTCACATCACAAGGGATATGGATTTGGGAAGGGCAGAGAACTGGAGCCATCTTTGCAAACAATCTAATACATCCGAAAACCTCTGAGTCTTGGGTGAGCGCAGGTTGGCAACCCAGACAACTTCAAATGCACGTTAGAAAGATTAATTTGGTAATCCTTCTAGAAGGTGGTAAATAAACTGATTTGGGTAATGGGAGGGGAGGTTGGTGTAACCAGCAAATGGCTTTGCTTTAATACAGTAGGCTCTAGAACAGGGATAGCAAACAAGGATAGCAATCAGGCTGCACACCGTGTGACCCATTTGTCATAAATGCCTTCAGTGAGGAGTTGAGGAGAATTATGTGGCCACTTTCCTGGCGAACTGAACACCGAGGGCTGATGGATTGGCCATGGTCGTTGAAGGGGGAAGTGACAGCACAATCCCAGGTATTTGCCATTTTTGTCCTATCAAGGGCAGTGGCAGTGAGGTTAAAGAGCCTTATGAAATCAACGAGGAGGTGGAATTATAACATATTAATGATCAAGTGTAAAGGGGGAAAACTATTATTCTAGGATAATCCTAAATTTTGGATTCAGGTCCTATTGAATGATAATGTCATTTCTTGAAGTGGGTCATAGTATAAAAGGAGTAGACTTCATTCTGTATTGTATAGGTCAGTCCTGTACCCTATCGTATAAGGAGCACATATTTTTTTATCACCTGTTGGTGTACAACAAACCAGCCAAAAGCTTAGAAGTCGTGATGGTTAATTTTATGTACCAGCTCGACTGGGTCATGGGGTGCCTAGGTATTTGGTCAAATGTTATTCTGAGTGTTTCTGTGAGGGTGTTTTGTTTTTTATTAGCAGACTGAGTAAAGCAAATTGCCCTCCCTGATGTGTGTGGGCCTCATCCCATCAGCTGAAAACCTGAATAGAACAAAAAGGCTGACTTTCCCTGAGTCAGAGGGAATTCCTTCTGCTTAACTGCCGGGGAACTGTGACATCGGCTTTTTCTTGCCTTTGGACTCAAATGGAAACATTGATTTTTCTGGGTCTTGAGTTTCCTGGCCTTTGGACTGGAACTACGCTGTCAGTACTCCTGGTTTTCAGGCCGTTGGACCCAGACTGGAACTACCCCATCATCTTTCCTGGGTCTGCAGCTGGCCGACTCACCTTGTAAATCTTAGGACTTGTCAGTTTCCATAACTGCATGAGCTAATTTCTTATGATAAATAAATAAATAAGTAAGAAAATAAATAAATATTTTATACATACATGCATATCCTGTTGGTGGTTCTTCTTGTCTGGAGAACCCTGTCTAACAATGCAGAAGCTTAAAACAACAACCATTTTACTTCTCAGGATTCTGTAGGTGAGACATTTGGACAGGATGGAGTGGGGATGCTGGGTGACATCTGGGGCCTCTATCCTTCTCCCCCTGACCTCTCCCTCTACCTGCTCTCATAACAAAGAAGTCTAGTCTGAGCTACTTTAGAATTTGGCAGATGCCTCCCAGGAGTGAGCATTCTAAGAGGACAAGTTCTTCTTAAGGCTCTGTTTCCACCATGTTTGATAACGTCCCATTGGCCAAAGAAAGTCCAATGGCCAAACCCAGGGTCAGTGTGAGAGGGGTCTACACTAGGGCATGGGTGCCTGGAGATGTAGTTTGTTGGGGCCACCAAAGTTAAAGTCTGTCACTGTGGGGAGGTTTGATGCCCCATCTTGGGTGTGTTGGCTCTGATGTGTCTATGTGATGTCAAAGTAGGGAGAGTCAGGTGACAATATGAGTCTGAGGCTAAGAAAAGATAATTTCTTATCAATGGATAGAGACATTTGGAAATCATGAATACATAGGGGTATGAAAATATTCCACAATCAGTACAACGTGGACATCAACCAGTCAGAACAGATTCTGGCTATAGGCTTGAAGCAGGGTCTCAGGGGTCACCTGTTATGCCAGGCATTTTCCCTTTAGTTAGTGGATCATTGGGAGGTGTCAGGAGTACTAGGAGAGGAAGCAGGACAGTCAGGGTAGTGGGAGGGCACGAGACACCAACTATTTACCAATTGGCAGGAAATATTGCAATACTTCGGCAACTGGTCTGAGTATACAAATGACAAACCCTGTATACAAATGACAGCTGAAGCCAGGGGCAGTATGGTTAACATTGCATTGGGATAGGGCATAAGGTTAAACTGTATGATTGACCTATATTTATCCACTTCTGGTTACAAAGAGCATAATTTTGTATGTCAACCTAATCCAAAATGAGACAAAACTAGGTCTAAAGTGGACACAAAAATTTAATTAACAGGCAGTTGAGCCCCCAAAGGAATCGAAAAGAGTGACTCTGTGGAAGCCAAAGGAGGAGCACAGGAGAGGGAGAGAAGGGGTAAAAGTCTTGAAGATTATGTAGTAAAGTTCAGGTGAGAGAAGAATGTGTGTGTATTTTTTTTTAATTATTTTTATTTTTTAAATTATTTTTTTCTTTTTATTGAATGAAACACTCTTTAAATTCTAGAGTGCTTTACAGTTTTCAAAAGTTTCACACACATTTTATATGATTTCATATAATCCCATAATAACCCTTTTTCTTTTTCACCTACCCTACATTGCCTCTCCCCCCTTCCCTCTCCCCACTGGTAACCACTAGTTTATTCTCTATATCTGTGAGCCTGCTTCTTTTTGTTTTATTTACTAGTTTGTTGTACTTTTTAGATTCCACATATAAGTGATATGATACAGTATTTATCTTTCTCTGTCTGACTTATTTCACTTAGCATAATGCCCTCCAAGTTCATCCATGTTGCTGCAGATGGCAAAATTTCATTCTTTTTTATGGCTTAATAGTATTCCATTGTGTGTGTGTGAGTATGCCACACCCTTTTTATCCATTCATCTGTTAATGGGCACTTAGGTTGCTTTTATACCTTGGCATTTGTAAATAATGCTGCTATGAACATTGGGGATGCATGTATCTTTTTGAATTAAGGTTGGTTTTTTTGGATATATACCCAAGTGGAATTGCTGGGTCATAGGGTAGTTCCATTTTTAGTTTTTTGAGAAACCACTATACTGTTTTCCACAGCAGCTGCACCCATTTATGTTCCCACTATGTACAAGTGTTCCCTTTTCTCCACATCCTCACCTGTTATTTGTGTTCTCCTTGAGCATGGTGATTCTGACAGGTGTGAGGCGATATCTCATTGTGGTTTTGATTGCATTTCCCTGTTAGCAATGTTGAGCATCTTTTAGTGTATCTGTTGGCCACCTGAGGAGGTGCATTTGGTAATTAAGAGGCCATTGGTGACTTTGGTGAGTTCAGCTACAGGGAAATGATCAGGGCAGGTCATGTTTCAGAGGCTTATGAAGCATGTGGGAAGTGAGAACTTGACAAAGGTGAGTTTAGAATAATGTTTCCAGAAGCTTTGTGTAATAGTGAGGGGGAAAAAGGGGTAATTGATTGGGATGTAGGGTTGGGGAAGATTGCATTTTTTAAGATGAGAAAGACTTGCCCATATTTATATGAAGAATGGAAAGATAACATTTAAAGATCCTTCAACTCGATGTAAAATAATCTGTTAAAAAGGTAAGATCTTGAGTGGAAAGAGCAAAGTCCTGGGATCATGAGCCTGGGGCCCTTATTCCAGTGTTTCTAGTCTTGAGGGCCAGTTTGGCCACTTCATAACAAATCTTTCTTTGTAAACAGTGGTTCTCATCTTGATTGCACAGTAGGATGACCTGTGGGAGCTTTTAAAATGCTCCACGCCCAAGTCTCACCCAGACAGTTACATCAGAATCTCTGGGATGTACCCAGGCTTCAGTATGTTTTAAAGTTCCTAGGTTATTCCATGTATGTTCGAGATTGAGAACCACCACTGCTTTAGAATGTTAGTTATTTATCTCCTATTCCCTCAGCTTTGGTGTTTTAGTCAACAAAGTCCCGCTCAACATTTATCACCCTCAGCACCAGCGGTTCCCATGACAATAGAGGCCATTGCAGACCTTCCCTCAGCTCAGTGATTCTCACTCCAAGCTGCATGGTAGAAACTCCTAGGCTACTCACAATATAGTGGTGCCTGGGCCTCACTCCAGAGACTTTGATGTAATTGATCTGGGTTGGTTTATGGGTTGAGTTTTGTCTCCCCAAAAAGATATGTTGAAGTCCTAATCCGTAGTACCTCCCAAGGTGACCTTATTTGGAAATGGCATCTTTAAAGAGGTAATCAAGTTAAACTAAGGTCTTCAGGGTGGGCCCTAATTTAATATGATTAGTGTCTTTATAAAAAGGAGAAGTTTGAATACAGAGGAGACATGCAGGAGGGAAGATTATGTGAAGAGACATAAAGAGATCACCGTGGTAAGATTTGATTGGAGTTATGCAGCCACAAGGAACATCTGGGGCTACCAGAAGCTGGGAGAGGTAAGGAGGGATCCTTTCCCTACAGGTTTCAGAGAGGGAACCTAGATTTCAGACTTCTAGTCTCTGGAACTGTAAGACAATAAATTTCTGTTATTCTCAGCCAACCAGTTTGTGGTATTTTTATGGCAGCCCTAGGAAATTAATAGAAACAGGCTTGGATATTGATAGTTTTTAAAGTGGCCCAGGTGATTCTAATGTGCCAGGATGGATTTATTGATTTTCGTAACTATTAAACAACTTAAATGTATAGCAGGTATAACCCAAGTAGAAAACAAAGTCAAAATGAGTTTAGGAACCATGCAAACCTAATTATTACAAGTCTAATATTTAAAACTTAGTCACATGCTGAGTAATTTTAATGCCTAGTAATATATTTCTTCTTAACTTAGGGCTCTGTATTGTAAGAGAGGCATTTGCCGTCTTGCTTCTCCGCAATTCCTTGCCTAGATACTTATTTTTAGTGTAATTTTTCACCTTGAATGATGAGATTCTGGATTTCCACTTCACATGTGCTTTACAGGTCGCCTCATGGTGTATTCTTTATTTTTCATGCCTAAGGGCACTGTCTAGCACCTTTCCCTGTTGGACTTTATCCTGTTCATTTATAATGTAACGTTTCTCCAATTTGTCAAAGTTACTTAGAATTCTGATCCTGCACTCCAACATTCTAATTCCTAGTACTAAAGGAGAGTCCCCAGGACAATTGAATTAAGAATTATATGAACTCCAGGAAGAATCAATTTGGAGAAGATCAGATAATGGAAGGACTATTATGAGCTGCATTAAAGTGCAAAGATGTATGAAAGATAAATGGTCAGTGCATGAATTATACAAAGAGTTCCTTAAGTGAGATAGGATCAGTCCTTGTCCAGACATCATGTGAGATTTGGAATCTTGCCGCTGTCCCTCAAAGTGTGCTCCACAGACCAGCAGCATTGACATCACCTGGGAGCTGTTTAGAAATGGAGCATCTCCAACTCCATCCCAGATCTAGTGAATCTGAATCTACATTTTCACAGGTTCTGTAGGTGAAGCGCATGCATATTAAGTTTTGAGACACATGATGTAGACACGGCCACTACCTTGAAGAGCTCACCAAGTAATCTGGTTGAACTTGGTAGATCAGTGTTTCTCCAAGTGTGGTCTGGAGGCCCAGCTGTATTTGAGTGGCCTTCAGCACTTGGGAAAAGATGGGATACATTTGGCCCCTTCACAGACCTCCTTAATTGGAATCTTTGGGGGTGGGACTCAGGAGTTTACATTTTTTGATAAATCACCCAGGGGACACTGATGCACATTAAAGCTGGAGAATCTCTTCCCTAGAACAATAAACATTTATTTTGCTTGAACACACCTGAGGAATGTGACACCTGCCGGCCCACCTTCCCTTAGTAACAGTAGTTCCTAAGAGCAGTGTTATGGGGGTGGCAGCTGCAATCTCCTAGACCAGGATCATTCAAAGGACGGTCCATGGGTCAATCAATAGCACAGCCGTCTCCTGGGAGCTTGTTAGAAATGCAGAACTTCAGACTTCACCTGTATCTCCTGTTATGGGATGAATTGACTTCCCCCATAATTCATATGTTGAAGTTCTAATCTCCAGAACTTCAGCGTATAATCATATTTGAAAGTAAGGAATTTAAAGAAGTAATTAAGTCTGGTTGTCTGAGATCTGCAGACGTCTTCAGACCAACATTTAGTAGCAGCTAGTAGATTTGACAGGACATTATTCCCTTAATGAGTTGTAGACCAGGGGAAAAAATATTTATTTATTCAGGAGCCTCTGTTTGGCTTATATCAGTAATCTTTAGTAAATGAAGCTCATTTAGCACTTCATAAGTATGTTTGAACTTGACTCTGTCTTTCTGGCTCACAGCAGGCCTCTAAGTTTAGTCAACACCTTCCTGTAGATGCTCCTTTGATCTGTTCATAAACTGTTCTCTCCTGCTGGGTCCTGACACACGTGTCCATATAAGCACACATATGCACATGTAACCATCAGCAAGGAAAAAAATTAAACAAAGGTGAGTCACAGAAAGACTCCAAAATGGCACATGTATCTTAAAATACCTTTACAGATGTGCTCATTGTTGAGAAACTGCTTTGCACAAACCTAAATCCAGCCTGATTTTTTTTTTTTTTGGTTACAATATAATTAGGCTCTGAGTCAGCTTTGAATCTTATGTTAATGAGACCCCCTACAGTCTTGCCTCATACTTTCAAATTAGAGATTGATCTATAATTAATATGGCTTATAATGCCAGTGTCTGAGACAAAAGAGATCATTGGGCGGCTGCGGAGGGAGAGGAGAGAGGTGTACCACATACCAAGCTGGCTCCTGGTGACAGAAGCAGGTGTCTCTGGGTAGTATTTCTGCTGGCTCAAGCTCTTCTGATGAGGAAAGCAGCTAAACTGCCCCTCTGAGGTCTTAGGAAGGGACATGGGTGCTGCAACTAGCTTCCACCCTTAGCAAAGCATTCCTGCTCAGAGAGACCCTGGTCGGCCCCTGCATGAGTTTTCCAATCTTACACTGAACTGCCTTTGAATTCTGAAAAAAAGCACCAGGACGAGGAGTCATTGTTTTTGGTTTTTTCCAGCTATTTTTGGAGCCATGTGACCTCCCTACACTGTAGTTTTACAGCCTTGAAATTCCCAGTGATTGGAAGAGAAGAGCACTTGCTGATTAATTAAAATCCAATTTTCTCTTCTATCCTAATTGCAGCAATAGAGGGAGAAAAAAGGAAGAATTACTATTCCAAAAATGAAAATGATCCCTAGACTGTTTGGGCTTATTATGAGCTCCATGTTACCATTTGTTTTAAATTGAATCAATAGAATAAACATGGAAATAAGCTCTGTGAAATCACTTATTTTTAAAAGATTTAAATGAGAGCCTGCATCATTTTGTTTAAAATTTTTTAGACTCTGCCTGGGTAGACTTCTTGATAAAGACAAAGGAAAAAAGAGGGCCTCAGGTTTGGGGGTAGGGCTGGGACCGTCCTGTAGGTCTGCCCGTGTGTAGCTTTATGACCATGATTTTGAACCCTGTTTAGGACCCTGCAGTGGATCAATCCCTGTTAGCACAAGAGATGATCTGGAATCCTACCCCCCAACACACAGATCTCAAAACATAATTACTTTCAGTTCATTTTGAATTTTTAGACTCTGTGTGATACTGAAGAGTTGGGGTGGCTGAACTGAAACACAGGGAATCATCAGAGGGGCTGGGATGGCTCTGTCCCCTGATTTGGTGCTGAGCATGTGGACTGCGGTGGGAAGGGCATCAGTGTGGGAGGTGGTGACCCAGCACCTTGGGATGGGGACTGGCTGTCCCAGGAATTACCTGGTTCACTGGTTCTCATGGGAAGGAAGAGGTGATTTTTACCTCTTCTCTTTCCACGAAGTCTTCACGTAATCTGTAAAGTTTTATAGCCTCTAGTTGGAGGCTGGGGGTTTGGGGGAAGGGAGGAGTGGTCAGTGGTGGACACCTGGGCAATTTAAAATTTGCACTTTGTAACTGTCCTGTTTAAATGAGTGGAGTACAATATATTGCTAAGTGTAAAAAAGTAGGTTACAAAGTTGTGTATGTATATTTACATTTACAGAAAAATTATATTATCTATATTATGTATTTATATGCCTAATATTTATATATTTATGTATATATTTATACATATGCATATTTCACGTAAAGTACATTATATATAACATATACACATATTAATGTTATATATATGTACATATTTGTATATCTATAGTTTTTAAAGTTTTTAAATATATGTATATATATTACATGTGTGAGTGTCATATATAGTATCTGTATATATGCATATATAATACATACCATAAATGTGTAGGCATATTTACGTTTCTATATATAAAATATGTATAAATATGTATATAAATGTGTATTTACATTTTAAAAATGTTTCTTACATATACAGCAGTGTGTATGTGTATATAGCTGGATAGGATATAGAATATACATCAAAATATCAAATGGATAAAGTGGCTCTATCTGGAGAGCAGGATTGTTGATCACTTTTATTTTCTTTGTATCTTTCTATATTTTCTCAAGATTCTATGATGATAAAGTATTGCTTTTGCAATCATAGAAAAGTCATTAAAAGGGAAAATAGAGAAGCCTTTCTGCACGTCTTGGGCAACTCCAGGACAATTCTTTTCCTTCTGTGATGAGTGAGGGCTCCTGGTTCCCCAATCATGAGTTCCTTTCTTCATCTCAGATTGTCATCGGCGTCCTCTGGGCCCAGGGAGCACAGTCTGCAGGCTACAAGGGTTTGAAAGGCTCTAGGATGGGTCCCTGTCTTCCTCCCCTTCCCCCTGGCATGCATAAACTCACGCATCTGATATGATCACAGAGAATCCCCAGGGTCCCTTAAATGGTCCTGTTCTTTGTGTTCACTGATGCTGATCTGATTTATCATATAGTGTCTTCCATCCCTCAATCTTTCATAGCAGACAAGGGGGAAACAAAGATGTATCTAATATACACACGTGAAGCTCAAGTTCTGGACCAGTATTCTCATGCGCTTAGGGACTGGGAAGGCCTTCAAACAAGATCACAGGCTCCCACCCCACAGAGATTCTGATTCAGTGAGTCCGACGGAAGCCTGAGGTACTGCATTTCCAACAAGTCTCCAGGTGATGCCCAGGCTGCTGGACCACCCTTCTCCAAGTGTGGACCCCACTCCAGCAGCACCAGCAACTAAAAGTCTGGGATTTCCACCAGTGGACCCTGGTTCTCAGGCCTTCAGACTTGGACTGAATTGTACCACCAGCTTTCATTGTCCTCCAGCTTGCAGACGTCAGATTGTGGGACTTGGCCTTCAGAACTCTGTGAGCCAATTCCTATAATAAATCTCCTCTTATATATATATATATATATATATATATATTTGTTCTGTTTCTCTGGAGAACTCTGACTAATACACTATTTCCAGAACACTTTCATCACCTCAGGTAGAAACCCTGTAACCATTAAGGTGTAACTCTTCAGCCTCAGCTTCCCCAACCCTTGGTCACCTCTAATCTACTTTCTGTCTCTGAATTTGCCTGATTTAGGTAACACATATAAGTGTAATCATGCAATATTTTTCCTTTTGTGTCTGGCTTATTTAACTTAGCATAATGTTTTCAAGGTTCATCCATGTTGAAGCTTGTATCTGAATGTCATTCGTTATAAAGGCTGAATATCATTCCATTGTATGTTTAGACCGCATTTTGTTTATCCATTCATTTGTAGATGGACACTTGGGTTGCTTCTACATTTTGACTATTGTGAATAGCCTGCTATGGACACTGGTGTATATGTATCTGTTCAAGTCCCTGTTTTCCATTCTCTTGGGTATATATCTAGGAATGGAATTGCTGGATCACATGGAAATTCTATCAGTATATTTTACTTCTTAAGGAACTGCCAAACTATAAACCATTTTACTTTCTGGGGGCCCTTTTAAAGTCAAGAATTTTTAAACAGCCTTACCTTTACACATACAAAAAAATATTCTGCTACCTTCAGGATGAGGTGATGTCTTCCCCCTTAGACATAAGATGGTGGCACTGTCATCCTGCGAGCGTATTGCCAAAGCTTCTTTCAGAACTAGTGCAAGGGAGGGGCTTGGAGCTTCAGTTTCATTAGCTTTGTGATAAGTCCATCTCTGTATATTTCCATCCAAGAACAACTACTTTTCGTTTGCTGAAAATCACTGAAGTTCTGATCTGCAAATAAAATAAACTGAAAAATTGAAGAGTTATTTTTGGTGTTCCTGGGGACTAGCATCTTGATTGGGCCTTGGCATTCCAGCCCATCTCTTTGTCACATTTGGGTTAACATCATCCCTTAACCGGCCACTCCTCAGCCCACTTTAGACCCAGCCAGGAGGGGCCCCTGCTCTAAGCCATGTGCTTTGGAGGGCCCGATGCTGGCTGTGTTCCAGAGACCAAGGCTTTTTGTCTAGATTATTCTTCAGGTACCCAGGGTCCTAATATTTCTTTCCAAAGTGCCATTATTTGTTTTCAGTAAGTTTGTTTTGCAGTGAGCTGGTATAAGAGGTGCCCTGAGCAGCAAGAGGGGCACCACCAAGCTCTTTCCCCAGGACCTACACTCAGCAACTCAGCGTCAGGCTGCCATAGCTTTGAAGTGTGTCTGTGAGCATCTGTGCTTTATCTTGATTTACCTTTTGCATCCATTAACAAGATGTATCCTAAGGTAATTACTTCTTCACTTTATGCCATTTTGGCTTAAGAAGGGTGTCATAGGAACACTCTACTCTCAGGTAGCAGGGAAAACTGGTACAGTGGTCCCTAAGTATACGCAGAGGATTGGTTCCAGGACTCCCCTCAGATACCAAAATCCACCGACACTCAAGTCCTTTATATAAAATGGGGTAATACTTGCATATGACCTAGGCATATCCTCCCGTATACTTTAAATCATCTCTAGATTACTTATACTACCTAGTACAATATAAATGCTGTGTAAATATTTGCTGGCAGGTGGAAAATTCAAGGTTTGCTTTTTGGAATATTCTGGAATTTTTTTTTCTAATAATTTTCATTCGAGGTTGGTTGAATCCATGGATGCGGAACCCATGGATATGTAGGGCTGACTATATCTATTTCTAGACAAATGACAGCAAAACAGAATGGTTTCTTTGATTGGCTTAGACCAATTAGGATTTGTCCTCTGGGGGCTGAGCACAGCTGCCTGAAAAAATAAATCAGGTTACTCTCAGCAAAAAGGAAGAGAGAACTTGGTTTAGGCTGGGAAGCCATAGCAACAGATAGAACAGTCACTTTCCTTAGAATTGTAAAGGACGATTAGTAATTAGAAAGGAAAGAAGGAAAGAGGATTTGTCACAGGGTAGAAAAGGCAGCCACAGCTGAGCTTGTAATAAGCAGATTGTGAGAGGAGATTGTTCAAATGAAGTTCTATGGGCCTTCATTATAAATAGTGAATGATTAATGACAGTGCATTTCCTTAAATTTATGACTCCTATTTGTTACATAACACATCACTAATAAATAACGTCTGATGAATTAATATTGCTGTTCTCCCTCAATATTTTCATGATGTCATTTCACCAGAATTAACTGTGCCCAGAAATCAACCCTAAACCCTTCATTGCTCATGAAGTAAAATGACTTAATCAGCTCATCCTAGAATAGCTGAAAAGGAATCTGGAGTCACCATTTAAAATCCTGATGAAGCATTCAACTTCTGACATTCCAAGAAGGAGAGGCAAGTGGGCTTGACTTCTTGTTGTCTTATCCCGGGGATGAGCATAGATGTATTGTAGGAAAAGGCACAGATGCCAACAAGGTGCCATACATCTGAAGGCTGCTCAGATGCTTGTCTGACCCCAAGGTATTTCTTACACTGATCTGTCACCTGCCTGCCACTCAGCATTTACATCCCAGTGGTGACAGCTTTATGGCATCCTTTTCTATGCAAAGAATAATGCATTTATATGGACCATAAATATTTTGACCTATAGGTACCACATATATAACAAGTGGCCTGGAGGTCAGAATGACATCTCAGTAGCTACATTTCTACATTGTCCTGCTAAGTGGAACTTTGGGTTAGGAAGGGGCTATATAGGTCAATAGAGGTGATCTCCACTTTTGGAAGTGAAGTGGTAGGAGATCACAATGTAGATCTACATCTCCAAGGTAGAACATTCACTTCTTCCAAGAGCAAGCATTCCCTCCAGAGACAGGAAGTGGAAGCTGTCAGTTTCTTAAGACCTCGGCCCTGGAATTGGCATGGCGTCACTTCTGCTTTTCTCTCTTTGTCAGTAGTCAGAGAGCCTGATTCAAGGGACAAGGGGCAGGGACATAGAATCCACCTCTTGGTGGGAGGAATATCCAAGAATTTGGGTGCCCCATTACAAGACTGCCACATCATTTTGAATGTCATCTCTTCAGAGAGGTCTTGCCTGGTCATCTCCTCTTATGCAGCCCTGGCCACCGCCCAAATCACTATCATGATACTTCTTTGATTTTCTTCATATCACCATTACCTGTGAATGCAGGTAATGCATTCACAGGTAATGAATGGACTTTTTTTTTTCTGTGAATGCATTTATTTAATTGCATAATTTTGATCTCACTCCCTGCCCAGTATGTGATTTCCAGGAAAGCAGGAACTTTAGGGATCACGTTAACAGCTCTACACCCCCCCACCCACATAGCTTAGCAGGAGCTCCGTACAGAGTTGGTGCACCATAAACAATGGTTGAGTAAATGAAATTTTTATCACCTAACTCGTTCAATAGCTCAAAACACAGAGATGCCTAATACTCACCGTCTTGGTCCCTCAGCTTTCTTCTATAATCTGGGGTTCTCATTAATATGACTACTTTTGGACCTGAGAAATCCAGCTAATTATCACAGACTTACCCTGTGGAGCTCTTAGTCGAAGCTGCCTAGAATCATTGTGGATGTGGCTGATCCTTGCCTTATGGAAATGTACCAAATACTCTGTCACACAAATTCCTAGCTCTGACATGAAAAAATTGGATTAGGAAATAGCTAAGGAAGAGATATTCATGAAGAGACAGCTTTCTGAGGTGCAGAGAAGAAAATGTCTCTGTGTATTTGTTACTGTCCGTGGTTATGCAGTTATTGGGAAAGCGAACAGTAACATTGCAGCGATATCCTAAGAAAATGCGCTGAGTGACTCATTCCCTGTTGGTTCAGAGCCTGCAAATCTGTCTTCCAAAGTGCAGCTGGAATAAAGCTGCAGAATAATGTATGGCTTTTTACCTGCTCCCAAGTCCTTTATTGGGTCCCAGGAGGGGGAAGTTGAGAAGGAGGAGGAATAGGGAAGCTTGTATACCAGATTCTGTGTATGCTGCAGGCTGGCGAGCTGCAAGATGGATATTTACCAGCCTTCAACTTGCTTCTTGAATTAGTGATGCATCTCCATTAATGAGGGCAGATCTCACCATGATGGTGCATCTCTGTTTCCTCTTAGAAGAAAATAAAGTCAATTAAAATCATTGCATTTTGGAGGAGAAGCAATTCATAGTTTTTTTGTTAGTAGCACAATGGTGGTATTTCCCTTTGTTACCCAGACAGCAATTAACAGGTTTGTAATGGCTCAAAGGTGGGTGACAAGTAAAACAGGCTATTAGGAAGGTGGCTGCTGTCAGGCCTCTAAACAGAGTAGGAGGTTTAAAGGGTTTAAAAATAAAATAAAATCCGTACTCTGTGCCATTGGTATCTTCAGATGAATCTTTACACCTGCTTCCAGTCACAGGCCTTACACTGTCTGGTTGAAACCTATAAAGAATGGTGTTTTCCTGGTGCATCTCAAGTAGTAAAAGAATATAAAGCAAACTTTTAAGTCATTTATGAAAAGTAAAGAGTGATTGTATCAGATTTGATTGCTGTAAGGTTCCAGATGGGAGCTTTGGTGGTTATTTTTACATGTTGTATATTTATTATTTTTATTTTTGATTCTATTTATGTATTATAATATATTTATTTTTTTCTATTTTGTTCACAAGTTTGGCTTCAAGAGAGAATTAAAAGAAATACTTTGTTGGAAGTTGTTGACATTTTCCTCAAGAAGTCCCTGTGAGGCTGAAGAAAGTCGAAATCAAGGAGATAACGTGTGACCAAGATCAGTGAGAAAAATAGGAAAGGACCCCAGGTCTATGGATATATTTAAAACTGAACAGGGAAAATACTCAGTACAGAAACCTAATACAATCAAAACAGAACTCTTCATCTTTCCTTTCATCCTAAAATTGCGTTTTCCTCAACTTCTCTAACCCTCTCCAAAAATGTCACCATTCTTCCGATTTACCAGGCTGGAATATTCTACTTATGATTCTTTCTATCTCCTTGTCTTTTATCTTCTTGTCTTCCTCTAAGATTTGACCTTTAGATGTGCCATTTCTTTCTTTTTTCTTATATCTGTCCTTTTTTGTTGTTTTTAATTGTTGCACTTCCAGTTTGGAATGAATTTTTGGTTTAGTTATGGATATAATGAGCTTGTACATAACATTCAGGGTGGAATTTTCACCAGACTGGTATGAATACAGGGTTGGAATTCAGAGGAAGTCTCAGGGTTTCCAGGGAAATCTAAATTTGAAACCCATTCAGAAAAAGTCACAGTGCTGGTTTTGACATTGAACTGGTTGGAGATGGTCAGAGAGAGATTAGGTTCAAGCCTATTCTTCAGGTTAATGGGAGCAGGAAATGAGTCAGAGGAGGCAGGTTCAGAAAGGGAGGAAAGAACACAGTATATGCAGCCCTTGGAAAGCAAAGGAGACCTGAGCTTCAAGGAGTTAACAAGTCATCACTGTCCAATATTCAGGAAGGATGGAAAATGAGAGTAGCTGGTTGAGTTCAACGTCCAGGAGGGGACATACCAGATTTAGCAGAGTCTTAGGACATTAACTGGAATAGAAACAGAAAATGACTTGTGGTGAAGGAGTCTAAATGGGAATAAAAGTCTTCAAAATGGATCTGAAAGCTTCTCAAGTCCTACTCACCTCTGCTGTTGTCTTGGTCAGGGTTTCCCCACTCCCCACCCTAAACAGAGCTCAAGGAAAGGGTGTGAGTGCAGGTGGATCACTGTGGAAAGTGATCCCCAAACAGAAGTGGGGTCTGGGGTGCAGTGAAACGGGGAAGATGAAAAGGCACACGAGGATGTGTGCCCATCAGCTGAAGCTGTTTGCACTTCAAGGCCAAAAGGTGGTGTAAATTTTAGGCTAGTCCCCCATTTCTTCTCCCAGTTTCTTCCAAAATGCAACTTTTTTGAAGCTCTTGCTTCGATGCTTTTGAAGAAACATCTGGTTAGAATACCCTTTACTCACCTTGATAACCTCCTAGGCCCCTCCCCAAATCTAATGAAGGTTTCAGCCCCCCAAGCCTCCTGTACCCACTCAACTCTCTCTGCCCCCCTCCAGAGCACAGGGACTATCTTCTATCGCCTCACCTGGAAAGGAACCTTCTCTGCTTCTTCAGATCACTCCAGGTATTTCTTTTATTCCCATCCCTGTCATTGGATCTAAGTCTTTGGAGACAAAAGCCAGGATGTTGTTCAGACGACATATGTGGATTTGTCATCTAAGATAGCCAGCCCCTCCACCAACACACACACACACACACACACACACACACACACACACACACACATACAGAGCCAATGAAGCTGATGGGTAAAAGCTCCCCTCTCTCCTCCCTACCAGGAACAGGTCCCTGGCAGGATGGAACCTGTCCACTTGATAACATGCCCTTGGAACTGGTCTTCCCTCCTTCTTCTGAACCTGAATGAGAGAAACTAAAGTGGAGAAAACCATAAATAAGTATCTCCAAGTGAAACTGCTAGGTCGTGTGCTGGGGGCCTCCAAGGAGCTCTGGTCCTTTCTGTCTCAATGCAGAAAGAATTCAGTAAGAGTCAAAGTGATAGGTAAGGAGTGATTTATTAGAATAGGATGCTTGTGAGGCTTACTAGCAGGCAGGCAAAAGGGTGCCACACCCCGAGAACTTAGTGGGCTACATTTTTATAATCAAAGGAAAAGAGGGGAGGTGGAAAAGACCACCTTCTTTCTCATTCTTGAGTAGACATCATGCTTCCATTATCAGCACCTCCTCCATGTCCGGTGGGGGAGTTTTTTTGTCCCTGCGTGGTCAAGCCGGGACTGTCATGGGGAAATGAAAATGGGCAAAAAGGTGGTAACACAAGTATTATATTCAACTATTAATATCTTCAAATGAATACTTGAATGGGAGAAAGGAAGGGCAGTAAAGTGAGAGAAAGCCATAAGTTAATAGTTTCAAATATCACCCAGTCACAGAAGTTTTATTGTTTTTCTCCTTAGCTTGACTGTAATAGGCTATAAATTCATTGAGATTAGGCATACACTACCTATATTTCATCCTCTTCTATTACCTAATATGGTGCTGCACATATGGTCACCACTGCAGTATTTGGACCTTGGTTATATCCTTGACCCTGAAAGGTTTTTAAATATGAGGGCTATAGAGGACTTCTTGTTTTCAAATAGCAACTAAAACAGGTGAGTACCTCTATTCTAGTTGGAGAGCAATGCTGCCTATGGGTGGGTTCATTAGGTAATCAACAGCCTCAAGAACGACAAGGAGCAGCTAATGGCCTGTGTGGGCGAAATTGCCTGCCCTCCCTCTGGGCTTAAACGCCGTTCTCTTCAGCACCTCGGAGAGGGAAGAAGTAAGCATCACACATCAGTGTTTTTGCTGGGAGGTTGCTTTTTGTTTTCCAGCTCCCTAAATGGGTCTTCCAACTTTAATGGCCCAGAATTCTCATCTCAGCCTAATCTCCTTTCTTTACTAGAGTAAAACCCTTGACCTCATCTTCCTTCACAGCCTTACCTTGGTAAATACTCCTAGTATGATCAGTTCTAGCTGTTCATGCTGTAAATCAATTCTTTCCTCTTGTCCTCATCAGAAAGCTCCTGGTTCATTTAGTGTGTAAGAAATGCCAGGACACACACACGCACACACACACACACACACACAAACACACACTCGATTCTCAATGTCTTCTTTTTCTTCTCCCCCAATTAAGATCACTTGTTGATATTCTCAGAGAGACTACTTTACCCATCGAGGCTTGTTTTGCCCAACATGCAGCAACTCGAATGCTGAGATGCTGAGGTTGGCAACAGAGAAAAGGTTTATTCGAGGCAGCCAAGCGAGGAGATGGGAGAACAGGTCTCAAATCCCCCTCCGCAAAGGCGAGGGGCTTGGGGTATTTATGGGTAAAGAGTACAGGAAGGTCAGAGATGCAGGTAAGGTGTTTGGAGGCAGGGAAAGGCAAGGTGATGGCTGCTCTGCACGGGGGCTACTGAGCTTCATGCTTCTCCCTAGGATGTCTGTCAAAAACCCGGTGGTATTGGAATGATCCGAGGGTGGAGTTTTCAGCCCGTTGATGTCAAAAGTTCGCCCATGAGACACTCACTCACACTCAGCTGAAGGGTTGGTGATCCTGACTGTTTCGAAGTAGATGGAGAGCTGATTCCAAGTTCCTTAAAAACAACTTGGGCAAATGTTTTAAGGTTAATACGTCAGAGAAGCTATGTATAGGGGCAGTGCAGGGCGTCTTGTGACTTACTGTCTAGGCTACATGATTCTGGGAAGGCAGTTTTGCAAGAACAAAGGCAGATTGCAATTTACGACTTACTAGACAAGCAGGTTATAGTTGAATGGATCTAACTAATGGCAACCCTGGATTTTACCTATCTATTTTAAACTGCGTCCTTGTTCACCATTGCATAGATTGTGTGACGTGAACAATTCTCTGCTACATTATAACTCGGTTGTTTCCACTTTGTCTTTATTTCCAGAGACTAATATCACTGGGGTGGACATTGAGGGATGATTTATTCCAACACTGTTTCCATTCAGACAGCAAGTAAAGCACCCACACTTACTTACACAGAATCCGTTTCTAATAGCAAGGAAATATTTTAGTGATTTTGTTAGTATGTAGCACATTTTGAAAAGATGTTCCCAACTAACCTAAACTCTGGATAGACCTTGAAAGAGGGTTCTATATGAAGGGGATCTTTCATATCATATTTTTGACAGAACCAAACGAATAGCCCTGGATAAAGATTCTATGGGCTGTTCTTGGGAACAGGATGGGGAGGAACAGAAGGGAGCCTATTTTCTTCTGTGTCTGCCGAAGATGGAGAGAATTAGGACCAACTGGACATTTTTATTCCTAAGAAAGGTCACTGGCACTTCCTGATGCATTATGTAGGAGCTTATATCAAGGTGTGATATTAATGAAAAGTTGTTAAACTCCTGTTCTCTTGGTTCTGTTGCTAACAAACTCCCAGGCTCAAGGTATTAGACCTTTTGTCTATCTTTTGCCCAGTTTTCCCCAAGGGCAAGGGAATCTTCTTTCCAGCCAGACTCCTGGGTATTTTACTGGGAACCAGTTTCTAGTAAGATGATACTCATCCTTGCTAAGGTGATGGGAATGGTTTTGGCAAAAATATCTTTCTCCTGAAAATCTCTAATGTTCCCAAAGAGTATTCTCACATAATACATATAAGAAATAACATCTTCTGATATAACCTTGGCAGTGGTCTCCCCATCTTCATAAGCAAACATTAATAATACATCTTTGGGGGATGGTTATGTATTTCCTTCTCAGACTTCCAAGAGTAGGCTAGATCATGCTGTGAAAGTTAGGTGAAGGGAAGGACAAGCAGGTGCTGGGATTCTCCAGTGTGGCCACTGAGAGAGATTTTCTCCTAGATAATATTATCAACAGATTCTAGAATTGGAGGAAAATAAGAGCTTTAAAAAAGTGTGTTCCTTAATAGTTCCTGGAATGGTATTTTCCACGGAGATACCCAACATTATCCCTGGGAAAGACAGAGTGAATGCAGAGAAAGAATAAATTACACAGGGGACGCTCTAGTTAGAAACTTCTTAATGTAAAAAATTAATAAACAGAAACCTCAACTAAATGGAGTCAGGAGACCAGAGGGGGGAGCTCTCGCACCCTGTGACAATAGCAGAGCCCAACAGAAAGAAGAGTCTGCTTCTTTGCTGGCAAGGACTCAGCCAGTGAAAAAGCATGGACCCTTTGTGTCCTATGTCTTTGTAACTTCCTTTTCCCCTCTATAAAAGAGTGCCCATTCCCTTCCCGTGGGGGACTTGTACATGGCTGGCCATGGTTGCAGATCCCAAATTGCAGTTCTCTGTTGAACCCAAATAGACCCATCTTTGCCAGAGAAATATCTGGCAGTCTGTTTGTTTCAGGTCAACATTAGTCAAGACTTTCTCGGCTGTAAGTGATAGAAACTGAACTGATTTTAGTGTTAAATAATCACAAGAAGATAGAATTCCAGGCAGTGTTTGGAGTTTCCACATCTGCATCTTATGTTTTTTAAAATGTGATGCCTTTCTTATTCTGAAAATTAGCTAAAAGTTTGTTTGTCTGGCCTTCCCTTTTTTATCCTTGAAGTAATGAAGCTGTGCCCCTGGTAACTGCAAGGCTGACCGAGGTGCAGCAGCTAAGCTCAAAGATTCATCTTCCTCAGCCTTCACTTCACTTCATTAGTTTTTCTCTCCTGTTACTCTCTGTAATTGGACTAAACAGGTCCCAGAGTGAAATCTCAGCCTTTTTGACCCTTAATTCCAATTTCTGAGCTACCGAGGAAGTGCTTGTTCCTAGTACATTGCAATTTTGTGGCGACGCTTTAAACACACCCAGGAGCTGCCTTTGTGTGAGAAATGGAGCCTTAGTCTCAGAGCATTTTCCTGGGATTGGAGTTGAGGCACATCTCCTGCAACACACACTAAGCTAGCAGTTGCTTGATTCATTGAAAAAAAAAAAATCATTGAAAGCCGGAGGTCATAAAAAATGATTCACACACACCTTAAACATTTTTATTCTAACATAAAACATATAAATTGACATTCATTTGCCAATCTTTGATGTAAAGCTGAAGTCTTTTCTCTTAATTGGCGCTATATGTGGTCTCTCTTAATAAATCACATCCTTAATGCATCCCCTAAGATTTTCAACTTCAGTTTCTTTACGTTGGAGCAAGAATTAAAGTGACTTGCAAAGCAATCAGATTGAATAATATTCCTCGATTGTTACAATTTTTCCCCAAGCCCCTCACAGTTTTCTCAGCCACACGAATTCAACGGTTTGTATGAACTTTTACTGGCTCGCTTTGATGAAGCCATTCTGAAGAATTTGACTTATTTTTCACTGACACCTCTCTCTTTGTGCACTCATATTTCATCGATTTCACACATTTAATTTACATAAGATTAATCTGCTTACATAATAACAATAACAATTATAACTTTAACACATTTGGGAGTAAACACAGCTGATTCTTGGTGAACAGTACTAAGTTATCAAGTCAGAGTTGAAGTGCCCTGGTTTACTAGAGAGAAGCTTTTTTTTTTTTACATCTTTATTGGAGTATAATTGCTTTACAATGGTGTGTTAGTTTCTGCTGAATAACAAAGTGAATCAGTTATACATATACATATGTTCCCATATCTCTTCCCTCTTGCATCTCTCTCCCTCCCACTCTCCCTATCCCACCCCTCTAGGTGGTCACAAAGCACCGAGCTGATCTCCCTGTGCTATGCAGCTGCTTCCCACTAGCTATCTACCTTACGTTTGGTAGTGTATATATGTCCATGCCACTCTCGCACTTTGTCACAGCTTACCCTTCTGCCTCCCCATATCCTCAAGTCCATTCTCGAGTAGCTCTGTGTCTTTATTCCTGACTTGCCCCTAGGTTCTTCATGACTTTTTTTTTTTTTTTAATTCTTAGATTCCATATATATGTGTTAGCATACGGTATTTGTCTTTCTCTTTCTGACTTACTTCACTCTGTATGACAGACTCTAGGTCCATCCACCTCACTACAAATAACTCAGTTTCATTTCTTTTTATGGCTGAGTAATATTCCATTGTATATATGTGCCACATCTTCTTTATCCATTCATC
>NW_020185334.1:3612980-3622132 GCF_003031525.2 Neophocaena asiaeorientalis asiaeorientalis | reverse complement strand
GTGAAAGTGGGATGTTAAAGTCCCCTACTATGAATGTGTTACTGTTGATTTCCCCTTTTATGGCTGTTAGTATTTGCCTTATGTATTGAGGTGCTCCTCCTCTGTTGGGTGCATAAATATTCACAATTGTTATACTTTCTTCTTGGATCAATCCCTTGATCATTATTTAGTGTCCTTCTTTGTCTCTTGTAATAGTCTTTATTTTCAAAAAGAGGAAAAGGGGAAAAAATAATAAATCTTGTTCTCAAAGTCCACCTCCTCAATTTGGGATGATTCCTTGTCTATTCATGTATTCCACCAATGCAGGGTACATCAAGTTGATTGTGGAGATTTAATCCGCTGCTCCTGAGGCTGCTGGGAGAGATTTCCCTTTCTCTTCTTTGCTCGCACAGCTTCCGGGGCTCAGCTTTGGATTTGGCCCCGCTTCTGCATGTAGGTCACCGGAGGGTGTCTTTTCTTCGCTCAGACAGGACGGGGTTAAAGGAGCAGCTGATTCAAGGGCTCTGGCTCACTCAGGCCGCGGGGAGGGAGGGGTGTGGATGCAGGGCGAGCCTGCGGCGGCAGAGGCCAGCGTGATGTTGCACCAGCCTGAGGCCCGCCCTGCATTCTCACGGGGAAGTTGTCCCTGGATCCTGGGACCCTGGCAGTGGCGGGCTGCACAGGTTCCCCAGAAGGGAGGTGTGGAGAGTGACCTGTGTTCGCACACAGGCTTCTTGGTTGCGGCAGCAGTGGCCTTAGCGTCTCATGCCTGTCTCTGGGGTCCGCGCTTTTAGCCGCGGCTCGCGCCCATCTCTGGAGCTCCTTTAAGCAGCATTCTTAATCCCCTCTCCTTGCACACCAGGAAACAAAGAGGGAAGAAAAAGTCTCTTGCCTCTTCAGCAGCTCCAGACTTTTTCCCGGACTCCCTCCTGGCTAGCTGTGGTGCACGAACCCCCTTCAGGCTCTGTTCATGCTGCCAGTGCTCTCCCTGCAATCCCACTGAAGCCGGAGCCTCAGCTCCCAGCCCCGCCCACCCCGGTGGGTGATCAGACAAGCCCCTCAGGCTGGTGAGTGCCGGTCTGCACCGATCCTCTGTGCAGGAATCTCTCCTCTTTGCCCTCCACGCCCCTGTTGCTGTGCTCTATTCCGCAGCTCCGAAGCTTCCCCCCTTCGCCACCGGCAGTCTCTGTCTGCGAAGGGGCTTCTAGTGTGTGGAAACCTTTCCTCCTTCACAGCTCTCTCCCTCTGGTGCAGGTCCCATCCCTATCCTTTTGTCTCTGTTTATTCTTTTTCCTTTTGCCCTACCCAGGTACGTGGGGGAGTCTCTTGCCTTTTGGGAGGTCTCAGGTCTTCTGTCAGTGTTCAGTAGGTGTTCTGTAGGAGTTGTTCCACGTGTAGATGTATTTCTGATGTATCTGCGGGGAGGAAGGTGATCGCATCTTACTCTTCCGCCATCTTCCCCCTCTCTCGAGAGAAGACTTTGAATGAGGGTTTGCAGATGTTTGGGGCTTTGTGGCAGGTGCTGACTGTGCCCTGCCCTTGGCTCCTTGGTCCACTGGGATGTCACCTGCAGCTTTGGTGTCTTCCCCCTTCTAGTGACATGTCTCTTTAACTAAGGAGAGTCTGGACATGTGAGGGAGCCACTCATAATACATGAGATTCATTAGGATGGGAGTTGATGGAGAAACAGTCCAGCTTTTTGTGCTTCAGTGGATTTTACTCAGTCCATAAGAGCCCATGGAGATCACTGGCTCACTAATAGCCTCTTTATTAGGTCCTTCTTTTTCCAGCTTCCTTCCCCATTCCTCATGGGTCCTCCTAGTGTCACCACCCCAATCAACAAATTGCACCCACATTCTTGACTCTAGGTCTATCCTTGGAGGGAACTGAACCTGAGACAAGTCCCACTCAGGATGCTGTGTAGAGAGGATGGAGAGGCACCATCAGGTGAGTGTATTCAATGCAAGCCATGTGAGAAATGTCCATCCTTCTGGGAAATCTAATTTGGTCTTTCCCTCCTCAGACCGTGAAGCAATTTCTGCCCTTGTTTTCTACACACATGGTGCTTCCTTGCAACCAGCTTTGCCTTCCTTGTTGTGAGCCCGAGGAGGACATGTCTCAGGGAATCTGTTACAAGCTTCTGGCTGGAGCAAGAGTTTGATGGAATTTATCTCAGTCCTCCAAACGCTAGTCTATCTCTTTAATTCTTCATTTGCCTTGAACTTCACAAACTGGCCATCCTGGGCCTTTGGCATCATGTGTGTCCCAGTTTCTCTTTTCCATCCTGATTGTTAAGTCCGCTCCACCTAGACCTCAATTTACCTGTGGTTCTGAGCTTCTAAATATAGGAATTTAGCACTTAGCCAAGACCCTGTCTTTGACTTCTGCCCTGAAACTTCCAGTACCACTTCCAACTCTCTTTTCCTCCCTACCCTTCCTCTTACTTCTACTGTGGTCCTGGACTTGGACCCCTCCCTCACCTGTGGAATCTAGGCAGTATTTCTAATGCACATCTTGATGAGTATTTTCCTATAAAACTTACCTTCCTACCACTTAATGTCATTTAAATGTTTTTCTTCAAAGACACACAATATTGAACTAATGCTCTTTCAGAAACAACAAAACTATTGTACTCTCTCTCCCCCATTCTTAAGTACAAGTGTTTGGATTGTAAAGTGATTAAACCACACTCCATTCTCTCTTATTAATGGAAAATTGGTGATAAATTGCTGAGGCGTGACTAGCTCATTTCCCAACACAGCTGCAGATGCTTTATGCTGGGCTCACTTTTGATTCCTCAGAATGAACGGAGAAAACTCTGTAGAGTTGACACCTTTCCAAAGGGTACCCAGCATCACTCCCTAGAGATGATGGATTGAAGGTAGTGCCACCTTTAGCCAAGGCTGTTTTCTTGTTTGTCTTTATCATCTTATGGTTTGGTGGATTCAGCTGCAAACTTTGACAAGGCAGGTATTAAACATTTTCTTTTTTAAACAAAATCATTCTAAAAACCAATGTAGTAGAGGACCTTCAAGATGGCAGAAGAATAAGACGTGGAGATAACCTTCCTCCCCACAAATACATCAAAAATACATCTACATGTGGAACAACTTCTACAGAACACCTACTGAATGCTGGCAGAAGACCTCAGACCTCCCAAAAGGCAAGAAACCCCCCACATACATGACCGTGTGGCTGACATGGTCTTGGTGCTCTGGCCAGGTGTCAGGCCTGAGCATCTGAGGTGGGAGAGCTGAGTTCAGGACATTGGTCCACCAGAGACTTCCTGGCCCCTCATAATATCAATCAGTGAGAACTCTCCCAGAGATCTCGGTCTCAAAGCTAAGAGCCAGCTCTACTCAATAACCAGCAAGCTACAGTGCTGGACACACCATGCCAACCAACTAGCAAGACAGGAAAACAACCCCACCCATTAGCATAGAGGCTGCCTAAAATCATAATAAGTTCACAGACACCCCAAAACACACCACCAGATGCAGTCCTGCCCACCAGAAAGACAAGATCCAGCCTCATCCACCAGAACACAGGCACCAGTCCCCTCCACCAGGAAGCCTACAGAACCCACTGAAGCAACCTTACCCACTGGGGGCAGACACCAAAAACAACAAGAATTACAAACCTGCAGCCTGTGAAAAGGAGACCCCAAACACAGTAAGTTAAGCAAAATGAGAAGACAGAGAAATACAGAGCAGATGAAAGAGCAAGGTAAAAACCCACCAGAGCAAACAAATGAAGAGGAAATAGGCAGTCTACCTGAAAAAGAATTCAGAGTAATGATAGTAAAGATGATCTAAAATCTTGGAAATAGAATGGACAAAATGCAAGAAACATTTGACAAGGACCTTGAATAACTAAAGAGCAAACAAACAATGATGAACAACACAATAAAGGAAATTAAAAATTCTCTAGAAGGAATCAATAGCAGAATAACTGATGCAGAAGAACGGTTAAGTGACCTGGAAGATAAAGTAATGGAAATAACTACTGCAGAGAAGAATAAAGAAAAAAGAATGAAAAGAATTGACAACAGTCTCAGAGACCACTGAGACAACATTAAACACACCAACATTCTAATCATAGGGGTCTCAGAAAAAAAAAAGAAAAGGAAAGGGACTGAGAAAATATTTGAAGAGATTATAGTTGAAAACTTCCCTAATATGGGAAAGGAAATAGTTAATCAAGTCCAGGAAGTGCAGAGAGTCCCATACAGGAGAAATCCATGGGGAAACACTCCAAGACACATAATAATCAAACTGTCAAAAATTAAATACAAAGAAAAAATATTAAAAGCATCAAGGGAAAAATAACAAATAATATACAAGGGAATCCCCATAAGGTTAACAGCTGATCTTTCAGGAGAAACTCTGCAAGCCAGAAGGGAGTGGCAGGACATATTTAAAGTGATGAAAGGGAAAAACCTACAACGAAGATTACTCTACCCAGCAAGGATCTCAGTCAGATTTTACAGAGAAATTAAAACCTTCACAGACAAGCAAAAGCTAAGAGAATTCAGCACCACCAAACCAGCCTTACAACACATGCTAAAGGAACTTCTCTAGTCAGGAAACACAAGAGAAGGAAAAGACCTACAATAACAAACCCAAACCAATTAAGAAAATGGTAATAGGAACATACATATTGATAACTACCTTAAATGTAAATGGATTAAATGCTCCACCAAAAGACATAGACTGGCTGAATGGATACAAAAACAAGGTTGATATATATGTTGTCTACAAGAGACCCACTTCAGACCTAGGGACACATACAGACTGAAAATGAGGGCATGGAAAAAGATATTCCATGCAAATGAAAATCAAAAGAAAGGTGGAGTAGCAATTCTCATATCAGACAAAATAGACTTTAAAATAAAGACTATTACAAGAGACAAAGAAGGACAGTACATACTCATCAAGGGATCAATCCAAGAAGAAGATATAACAATTGTGAATATTTATGCACCCAACATATGTACCTCAGTACATAAGGCTAATGCTAACAGCCATGAAAGGGGATACAAACAAATGACAATGAAAACATGATGACCCAAAACCTATGGGATGCAACAAAAGCAGTTCTGTATGCAGGAAACTATAAGATACTGATTAAAAATTAAATTTATGGAGAACAGTATGGAGGTTCCTTAAAAAATGAAAAATAGAGCTACCATAAGACCCAACAATCCCACTCCTGGCATATACCCTGAGAGAACCATAATTCAAAAAGAGTCATGTACCACAATGTTCATTGCAGCTCTGTTTACCAAAACCAGGACATGGAAGCAACCTAAGTGTCCATTATCAGATGAATGGATAAAGAATATGTGGCACATATATACAGTGGAATATTACTCAGCCATAAAAAGAAACGAAACTGAGTTATTTGTGTTGAGGTGGATGGACCTAGAGTCTGTCATACAGAGTGAAGTAAGTCAGAAAGAGAAAAACAAATATTGTATGCTGACACATATATATGGAGTCTAAAAAAAAAGAAAAATGGTTCCGAAGAACCTAGGGACAGGAGAGGAATAAAGACACAGATGTAGAGATGGACTTGAGGACATGAGAAGGGAGAAGGGTAAGCTGGGATGAAGAGAGAGAGTGGCATGGACATATATACACTACCAAATGTAAAACAGATAGCTAGTGGGAAGCAGCTGCATAGCACAGGGAGATCAGCTGGGTACTTTGTGACCACCTAGAGGGGTCAGATAGGGAGGGTGGGAGGGAGATGCAAGAGGGAGAGTATGTGGGGATATACGTATGCGTATAGCTGACTCACTTTCTTATACAGCAGAAACTAACACACCAATATAAAGCAATGATAGTCCAATAAAGATGTTAAAAAAAATAACTACTGGCACTGATTTTCAAAATATGTTTCTGGTATAATATTTTTCAGGCTAGGGATCAAACTTTAGACTTTTTCCAGCTCCATGATAACCTTATGCATTGGTAAAAGTATTTATAATGGGGCAAGGTACCATAAAAAAAAATTTAAAAACTGATCTAAAACTCATACATGCCTTGGAAGTGCTCTGTATTTAATGCACAATAATTCATAATAATACCTTATTCTTATTTTTGAAAGCACATTACATCTTACAAAACATCTTCACCCATAAATTCTCTATTTTAATCCTCAATCATCCTGGTGAAATATTTCTCAGTGTTGCCATTTGGTACATGAACAAGATATTCTGATAGATTTATCGATGTCCCCAAGGACACAATATATTACAAACGACACTTGAGCTCCCAACTTCTGACACCACACCTGGCATCTCAGTGGATATCCATCTTTGATCCTTCCCAAGTCTTCCAGTTCACTCCATCTCCAATAAACTGCTATTTAGTTTAAGCATTGATCACCTACAACTGAGTATCTATCTCACCAAAGGACCAACATTAGTGCTGGAGATTTTGATACATGTATAAGATCTAATCCTTGAACTTAAAGATTCTATGGCTTTTTAGAAATTGCTCTGATGTTTCTGTTATTTTTGCCACCAGCGTTGGCGCCCATCCTTGACTTGTATGGGGCCCCTTCTCCCGGCTGCTGGGAGTGTTGGCTGTTATTAGCTCCCAGCAGCCCCTCTTCTCCTTAGAGAATTGCCTGTGGCTTCCAGGAGCTGCACCAGCTAGAAATATCTGTAGGGTGTGACCTCTCTTTCTTTTTCAATTTTATTATTTTTTAATTGAAATATAGTTGATTTACAATGTATTAATTTCTGCTGTATAGCAAAGTGATTCAGTTACACATACACACACACACACACACACACATATGTATATACATACATTCTTTTTTATATTCTTTTCCATTATGGAAAAGAATTCATAGGATATTGAATATAGTTCCCTGTGCTATACAGTAGGACCTTGTTGTTTATCCATTCTATATATAAAAGCTTACATCTGCTGACCCCAACCTTCCACTCCATCCCTCCCCCAACCCCCTCCCCCTTGGCAACCACCAGTCTGTTCTCTATGTCCGTGATTCTGTTTCTGTTTCATAGATAGGTTCATTTGTCTCTTGAGACAGCTTTCAGCCAATGACAGACTGATCGGGGTGCCACGCACATGTTAGAACTCCCCGTGGGGGTCAAGCTGAGACTAGACTTCACTTGAAATGACTTCCTTGCTTACCTTTTTCCCCTGTTCTCTCCTGCATTTCTCCCTCCCTGATTGGGTCCTCCTGAGACTCTGCTCCTAGGGACCCTGACCTAAGACATCGTCTTTCTGGGGTTTTTACTCTTTTACAGCTTCACGTCCATATCATGTTGATCCTTTCTACTGGCTTCTGCACCTACCTAATCACACAGTTGCTAACCATTTTAGTAAATGGAGGAGAACTAGTAGCCTGGTGGCTTCAGGGTTTTGTACTGAACCTACACCCTCCATGTTGCATAAGGCACCTCAACTGGTTAAGCTGATAGGTCTGAAGAGTGAGGGTTGTCCTGCATTTCCTAAAATAGCAGAGCAGTAACTTTACTAATTTTAGATAAGGACACAAAATGCCTGGGGATGTAAAGAGGTGATTTTTTTCCCCTTACAAGATCAAATTATATGAAAAATCTTGCAGTAAGCACAGGAGAAGTTAGGTATGTCATGATTTTCACTTGAAGTGAAAAGGCAGCGGCTGGGGACCTGATGTTAGGTACCCCTCTCCAGTGTCCTGAGGCTACAGACTGGCACCGTGCGGTGGGTCTCCTATCCACGGCCACTGTGTGTTGAGTGGGGAGTGAATGCCAGAGTCTATGCTCTGAGGAAAAGTGCAAAGAGTAAACTGGAAAAGCCCCAAATTGGTAGTTTATCAAGGAGGCAGCGGTCACCAGGTAAGGAGTGAGGACAGAGCCAGCCACGAGATAAGAAGAGAGGAGGCGTTGTAATGGGGAAGGGGCTCAGCCAGGGCTGGATGGGGTGCTTGTTGACATCTTTTATGTAGTTCAGAAAAAATTTGCTTGGCAGACATGACCAAAGGGAATGATTTACACTGAGCATGTGTATTATGAGATGGACAGGATTGCCTAACATTGAATGATTCTGTGAAGTATGCACAATTATAGTCTCATATTCCAGTAAAGGAAACCAGACTCGAAGTTAGATGACTAGCACGAGTTCACACAGCAGCAAAGGGTAGGGAACTGGGGCTCAAAAAAAGACTGATTCTGAACCATTTACTACAGGCTCTGCTTCCTCCCCCAGCCCCTCCTCACCCCATACCAACTATTCTGCTCTGTAATCTCACTATATCCCTCTGAAATGCAGATAATTTCTCCATTTTACAGACTTGGAAGTCTGAGACTCAGTAATGTCACTCATACCACACAGCTAATTTTATATCTATTTTTTCCTATCCATAATGGTTACAGAAATGTTCAAACAGAAGTTCCGAACACCTGTTATATGAAGAGTTGTTTCCTTTGCCTAGTGTCAAGTTGAGCTCCTTTTTTGCTTGTTCTCAGTCTTTCCCTTTTTGCAAGCTTTGAAAGACACTTTCTAGCCAGGGCATAGCAGGAATTAGTGGGCGTGTCCTGGCCCAGTGACTCAGTAGTGATCATGATTTGGCTGCTTTTGTTCTGGTTGCTCTCAGCTTCCACTTTTCCCGTCCAGAGAACAGACGTTTCTTAAGTGTGTTCTCCTTTGGCTCCTCCATCTTTCCCTTCATTGATTGTGTTGCCTTCGTTGATGGTCTTCCAGTCTTACTCAGGTCTAAGGTAGAACCATCATGATTGTACCACAACCCTCCTGACTCCGAAATAACCTCCCTTGATCATCCCCTTGGGCTTAACCAGCTGCTTTTCATCACTGCTCACAGCAGTAGACAACTTACTGGAACAATTGTCACTCACTAATCCTTCCATGTCCCATTTGGTATAATACCATTATCTCTCTAGATGCATGCAACATATGTGATTGTGTATCAATACATCATTCCTACCAACACATATATGTAGCATATTATTTTGTACTAGGAAAAGCTTCCTGGAGCTTACCATGGATTCAATCTCCCCATTTTATAGATGAACTGAAGCCCAGAGTTGTGACTTTGCCTAGGGTCACACAATTACACAATTAGTAGAAAAGCTGGGACCAGAACCCATCCTCTTTCTCCCCCTCCCCTTCCCTCCCTTCACCCTTCCCCTCCCC
>NW_020185334.1:3607897-3612915 GCF_003031525.2 Neophocaena asiaeorientalis asiaeorientalis | reverse complement strand
TCTCCCCCTCTCCCTCCCCTCCCCCTCCTCTCCCTCCTCATCATCAGTGTTTTTTCCCACAACTCCACTGCCACTCAAACATACCAGGAATTCACAACATGTGAATATTTTCAGGAGTTCATGTTAGCATGAAGAATGTATTAGGGCTGCTTCCCCAGAAGTAGACCCTACAGTAAGGATTTGGGTAAAAGTGATTCACTGAAAATGTGCTCCCAGGAGAAACCAGAGAGGGTAGAGAAGAAGCAGGTCAGGAAAGAGGAAAGAGCCAAGCAAGCATGTGACACCAGGCACAGCTGCACCTCACCTGGTCCTGTAGGGATCTCAGAAGTGCAGAAATTACACTCCAGAGTAAATTACACCTCCCTGCTCAAGACCACGGAGCTGGGCTTTCATGCCTCTTTATCAGTCAGTCCTCTCGGAAGACATGAACTTCTGATGTTTTTGTGCATACGGTGGCTCCAGGAGCCCATGAGAAGACCTCTGAAGGAAGCTGCAGGCCCAAGGTGTTAGAAGTAAAGACGCAGGAGGCTGGTGTCAGGCCCTTGGCTGACCGCCAACAGTGTATGCTACAGAGAATTAGGTCATGGAAGTGATGCAGGGTCCCAAACCTTTCCCAGCCACCTGGGCTTTCTGTGTCTTTGTGCCAGACACTCCTTACCCGTATCTCTACTGGCTGCCTCTTGTATCCTCCATGTCTCAGTTCCCCTTCAAAGAGGCCTTCTGTGACAACCCTATCTAACATAGGTCCCATGTCCACTCATCACTCTATCTGATGGCCTGACTCTATTGTCTTTGGTGTACTTCTTTCTCCCTAAATTTATTTGTTTCCAAGTTTAATAGCTCTCTGCTCAATATAAGCTCCACAAGGCCTGAGATTTCATCCTTCTTTTTACCATTTTCTCTTCAATCCTAAGAAGAATGCTTGGCACAGAGTAGGTATTTCATGTATATTTGTTGAATAGTAATGGATGCATGACAAAAAAACACCAATTGTGAAGTGTCTGTAGAGAACTGTGGAGCTATTCTGAGGTTCTGGCAGTAGGTATTCTGGCTCACAGAATTCATTGTTATTCTCCTCTTATCAATATGCAAGGGAATAGATATGAAGGATTGCATCAAAGTTCAATCTATAGTCTTCCAAATTATTGTAGATAATATTAGCCTCAATGGGTATATTTTACAGTGGTGAAATGCTTCCAGAAAGTTTTTGAAGAAAATTACGGCATTGAAGGGAGCCTTTTAGTTCTTTGATACATTATGCTACTCAATGGAATATAATAGCTTCTCTTTTTCCCCCAGAAGACATGTGCATTTCATTATATGTCATTATCTGATATATGTTTGACATAAAAGGCACTTTTCCCTTTTTCTTTCTTTTTTAAAAAGTTTCTGCATGGGATGCATATGGTAGAAAATTTCCATGAGTTGGTATCATATTCTGCTCTACAATATATCTCAGTTGGGAATAGCCCGGCCACCCCTGCCTTTTTTTTTCTACTGTGGTGTGGGGAATATATTGATTTATTACATAATTTTTATTCTTTGCTTTAGATCAGAAAGTGGCCTACGATTCAGACAGCACAAATCTCTCCCACTGCACCAATATTTTTTCTCTTTAGCCAAATACCATTTCCCTGAGCAGCAATTTAGTCATTACCCCATGATATAAAAGAAATGTAAAATCTGTCATAAGGAAGATGATGTTGTGACACAGACAGGGATCCTCTGGGAGGTTTAACCAGGTTTTCCACAAGATTGAAATGACTGTGACACTATGTTCAGATTCATAATTAAATTTATTCTTTTTTATGTGCGTGTGTTCTTCTTTACTATGGAGAGAATGAGAATGAGAAAATGTGGCTCTGGCTACAGACTGAGGACAGGAATCAATATTAACCTTAAAAATAGCAGCTCAAACATACGGGTTGTGCTTTAATTTAAGTTCCAAGGCACTCAATGTAAAGCATCAAACTAGAGCTTTGACTTCAGGTTTGGGCTAATAATAGAGGGCTAATATAATCCCTGGGAGAATTGTAATTACCTTTTAAATGTCTCTCTTCTGTGCTAGGCAAGAGTTGCAGCTGTGTCTGGTCTCTTCACTGCAGTGTTGGCACATGTAGGCACCTAATAAATATTTGTTGAAGTTAGAAATAAAAATAGATATGAGAGGGCTTCCCTGGTGGCGCAGTGGTTGAGAGTCTGCCTGTCGATGCAGGGGACACGGGTTTGTGCCCTGGTCTGGGAAGATCTAAAAAAAAAAAAAAAAAAAAAAAAAAATAGATATGAGAGGAGAGTGGGGGGGAAGGGGAAGAGAGTGAGGGGAGAGGGAGAGACTTCTGAAACAGGTACACCAGAGGTTTGGTACTGTGAGAATAACCCTACACTCACTACATAGTGAAGAAGTGCAAAAAACAAGGGAAGCAACTTGGAGAAGCAAAAGTCAGAAGATGCTGGGTAATCAGGAAGAAAGCAAATAGACTGGGAATGTATAAGATGTACAACAATGCAATAATTATCCCCATTCTTCACACCTCCCTGTATCCATTCATTCTGCCATATGACTGCAGTGTTATGTCCATTGTGGGGTTCCCATGGACTAAGCCATGTGCTTTTCTTTGGTCAATAAAATGATAGTTCAGAGATGTGCTGAGGGTATGTGGGGTTCCCGATAATTTTTTTATGGGTTCCCTGTCTATACAGACAGTTTGATTTTAAAATGTGTTACAAAATTAATAGGCCCATCTGACATGTATAGTGATATATTGATGAAGGTTTATGATAATAGGTAGAGAAGAGGTACTTGTGTATTTGGTTGTTGTCCAATCAGTGCTTAGGAAGATTCTGCATAATCTAGGTTATCACCGCTTTCTCTTCAGGTCCAGGAATCATCTCTTCATGTTTTTTATTGTTATATGCACCATTCTGGGCTAATTTTGTATTTCTCCCTGAAAAAAAAAAAAGTAAAAACTCTGTTATTACGCAGAGAACCACGAAGAACCAGATTCTTCAGAATCTGTTTGTATAATAACATTTTGAAGCAATATAGACACTTTTTGACTCTGCAGTTCCCTAATGTATTTCCTGGTGGTGACTTCATCACTAATGACGTCGCATCATCCATTGTACCACTGTAAGCACTGGATTCCAGTGAGTCTTTCGAAGGTCATTGCTGTGCTTCATTGAAGATGACCATAATTGTAAGTCTTACTTAGACTATACAGGTAAATATGCATGATAATTGTTTTCTGATCATGTTAAATTTATGATTTGGAATTTGATAGATTAAAACTTGAACAACACATCTTCCAACCATTTCTTCTCTTAAGCTCTTGAGGCCATAATCATTATTTCTAGAATGTGATCTCTTACCAGCAGGAAGGCTAGGTGATGGACCCATAGGTGGAGCACATAGCATGGTCCCAAGAGCAAAAAATGTCCATCCCTGTGAGGCATGGCTTAACACTTACTCAGGAAATCATCACTCCACCACATGGATTGAAAAGTCCATTACATTGGAGACCAACGGTCAGCAAACCCTTTGGAGAATATAGGTGTGGACAACTCCAGAGACCTTCTTCACACAAGGCATGGAGCCTGAGGGGGGAGCAGGGGAACCACGCTGGGGACTAGCGACAGAGAGCTCACTGGGTAGAGGATGGCTCTGCCACACCCATCGCTTTCAGGTGCTTCAGCCGCCTGAGGCCCCAGGATCAGAATGCAAATGGATGAGCACTGCAAGCCCAAGGGTAGCTGTTGATTGTTAGCAGCCAGGAGCCCTGATCTTGTCCTGTGTCTGAGGTGAGTGAGATTCACCCAAATTTAGCAATTCAGCCCTGCTCTAGTGGCCCAAATTCATGCAGTCCCACAAAAGAAACGTTCTGGTGGCCAATCAGAACAATTTGTTCATCACACCACCCTCCTAAAACCCCCAGGACAACTCCATGGTCAGGAGTCCTAGGGATCTTAGGGACATCTGGTCAACACCATGGGCTAAAGGATTAGAAAGTGCTGTGAAGGGAGAAACAATGACTAGGGTCCAAATGGGTCCTGCCCTTCACGAACTTGGCAGGTTTCTTAACACCTCTGTGTCTCCATTTCCCTGTCTATAAAATGGAGGTAATAGCAGTTCCTATTTTGATTATTTATTTTGGTGAGCACTAAATGAGTTATTTCATGCAAAGCTCTTAGAAAATTGCCTACCACAAAATTTAAGAATTTGCTGTTTGTCTTGAGCTATTTACCATAACCCATATCATGCTATACCTCCTGGCATTTCCCTTTTGTGTTTGCCTCATTGAAATGCACAACCTCTCCATTTCACTGCACGACAAACTTCTTGAATTTTTAGCCAGCACTAGGGTAGGAAATGTGAAGACTTCAGAACAAAGAGATATCCTAAAACACATGTGTGTTTTGCTACCAGAAAGATGGAGACACACCAAAGCCTTTCCTCAGAAGGTGTAGATGATAGAAAATAGAAGTGACAGCTATTGTTCTAGGGGGAAAAAAGATTGTAAAATGAGATTACAAGTGATATTATGTTTCCCTTCATCTACCTCTGGTAGTATTACTTCTAATGCTATTAGAACTTTTATTGACATTTGTTTTACCATCCAACAAATGTCAGGCACTGTACAAGATGTGTGTCATAGAAAGAAAATGAAGGAACAATGCTTTATGGTTTCAGCAAGGGAACAAAATTTCTAATACTTTCAGAGTCTATGAAGGAATCTCAGTGTAATTTTCAATGAGAAAAGGGTCCCTGGGTTATCTGGAAAATACGATTTAAAAAATTATATATCCCCAAAGCAATGATGTATGTATAATTTAAAAATATTTTCTTTAATATAGCAAATGCAAACCAGAAAATGATGTTTAACTGGGTGACCGATGTATATCTGGACAATTCTTTTATATGAAATTATTACAATTAGCCAGTTAAGGAGCAGATGAAGATAACCAGTGAAAAGGCCTCTGGTCCTTGAGTCAGAAGATTCGGCTCTTTTTTTTTTTTTTTT
>NW_020185334.1:3546011-3607869 GCF_003031525.2 Neophocaena asiaeorientalis asiaeorientalis | reverse complement strand
GGGCACGAACCCGTGTCCCCTGCATCGGCAGGCGGACTCTCAACCACTGCGCCACCAGGGAAGCCCCGATTCGGCTCTTTTTTACACTAGCTGAGCATATTACTCTTGCAACTGCAAAATAAGAATGTTGAAATAAGCAGAATCAGCCTGTGATTGTCTTCTTTCAGTAAACACTAGGAATATTATTGTTGGCATGTTTGTGGCAAATCCAACAATATTACTCTATTCTTAGATATCATAATGGTGTCTGTCTTACATACACACACACACACATAATTCCTATTACTACTAGTCAGAATAATTGATTATGATCCAGTGGGTCTTTGAGAGAATGATTCCCATTGATCATATTCTCATTCTTTTAACAGAAAGCCTAATTTTTTTTTTTTTTTTTTTTTTTTTTTTTGCGGTACGTGGGCCTCTAGCTATTGTGGCCTCTCCTGTTGCAGAGCACAGGCTCCGGACGCACAGGCTCAGCGGCCATGGCTCACGGGCCCAGCCCCTCCACAGCATGTGGGATCTTCCCGGACCGGGGCACGAACCCATGTCCCCTGCATCGGCAGGAGGACTCTCAACCACTGTGCCACCAGGGAAGCCCCAGAAAGCCTAATTTTTAAAGATCTTAGAGCAGTTTTGACTCTTGTTAATTCATGCTGAGGCAAAGAAAAGTACAAAATGCAAAGGAATGTTTGACCAAAAAGCGTGTGAAAACATACTAATACTCACTAGTAATTATGGGGATAAAATTAAAACTGTAGTATAGTATATGGTATGGTATTGTATAGTAAGGTATAGTTTCACAAGCATCTTATTGGCAAAGTCATTAAATCTAATAATATCAAGTGTTAGGGGAATGTGGGAAACCATTATTGATGGGAATGTAAATTGGTTCAACTACGTTGGGGAAATATCTAGCAATACCAAGTGTACCATTATCTCTTCCTACAATAATACTGTGTAACAAACCACCCCCAAATTTAGTGTTTTAAACTAAGAACCATTTATTGCTTCTGATGGGCTCACTCAGGCATCTGTGGTCAGTTGTAGGTCAGCTAGAAAAGTCTAGCAAGTCTTGACAAGTCACATGGTTGGTTTGGGGCTGGCTAAAGGCTGGTCTAGGGTGGCTGATGAGATGCCTGGGTTCTCCTCCACATGTTTCTTATGTGTGTCTATTCTACCCTCCAGCAGGCTAGACACATTCTCTTGGAAATCTCAGAGAAGCAAGAGTGAGCAAGTTTAATCATGCAAGGATGCAAGCAGAAATGCACACTTTTCAAGCCTATGCTTGCATCACATTCATTGCCATCCAACTAGCCAAAGCAAATCACATAGCCAAGTTCAGGGTTACACTATTATAAGAAAAAGTGTGTGGACTGTCTGACTCATCAAGTTGCATGGAAGACTCCTATCCTATGACCTAACAATTCCATTCATAAATCTCTGACCTATATGTTCAAGGAGACATGAATAGGTCTATTGATTATGATATAGTTTGTAATTATAAAAAGAAATTGGAAAGGCCCTACATGTCCACCAAGAGAAATGTTAAAAATTTGATAGAGTCATACAACAGATACCATGACAGAGCAAAAATGAGTAAACTAGATCTATAGCTTGCACAAGATATGAATCTTCAAAACCAAATATTAAGTAAAGAAAGCAAGTCGAGGAAGGATATGTAGAAAATACTATTATTTATGAAAATTAAAGTAACAGAAACACAGCATGAAAGTGATTCTTTGTTTATGGAAACATATGTAGTAAAATACCAACTTATGTGGTTCCCTCTGGGAAGGTGGAAGAGAGGAAGAGAAGCAGCAAGAGAGGGAGGGGAAATAGAAAAGGGCTGGATTCTGCTGTGCCTGAATTATGTCTTTAAGGAATTGGTAATAGAAATATAGGTCTGGTATACTCTTCTTAATTGTGAAATAATTCATAATATTAAAAATATTCTAAGAGAAATATTCTGTACACATGAAACATTCAGAGTTCTATCTAGGAAAGCATGAAGAACTCTTTTACCCATGTAAGAAAGAAGTCTATATATGACTGAATGGACCAATGCAAATAAACTGACATTTTCTTGGGATGACATGACAGCAGGGTTGGTGATGTAAGAAAGAAACCCAGTTAACAAAACCCGAGGAGGCTTCTGTTCAGTATTCAAGCAAATTGTCAGAGCAGACCAGCCTCTATTAATCAAAACCAAGAGAGGGTCCACTTACAGATAAAGTGAGTATAAGAAAATATCTCTGTGGAGGTATTGTCACCCACACAACAATGGCAATAAAAACTTTTCATGTGCATATCCTTAACTCAGTCTTGTTTGGTGGCTCCATTTCATGGAGTGGTCCTGAAATAGACTAGGGATAGAAGGAGAAAATGGAACCCTCAGACCCCATTGACCAGTGTCACTCCAAGGGTGGTCCATGAACCAGCAACACAGGCATCATCTTGGAGCTTGAGAGAAATGCAGATTCTCGGGCCCTGCTCCAGACCTTCTGAATCAAGATACCTGGGGGTGGAGCCCAGCAATCTCTGTTTTAACCAGCCCTCCAGTTGATTCCAATGCATACCCAACTTTGAAAAACACAGTCACAACCTCTTTTGCGGGCCTCTCACTGTTGTGGCCTCTCCCGTTGCGGAGCACAGGCTCCGGATGCTCAGGCTCAGCGGCCATGCCTCACAGGCCCAGCCGCTCCGCGGCATGTGGGATCCTCCCAGACCGGGGCACGAACCCGCGTCCCCCACATCGGCAGGCGGACTCCCTGCCACTGCGCCACCAGGGAAGCCCCACGACCTCTTTTAAAATAATTAATAGTTACTGGCATCTAAGCAATGACTTGAAATTACTTCCAGTCTCACTGCAAAATGTTTACAGGAGGTTTCCATGAGACTGTGATGAGAAATGGGGCGGCTAAAGCAGGAATTTCAGCTCTTATTGTACTGAAATATATTTATTATTATACTAGTCATCTTAGTACAATACCAAAGTTGGGAACTGAAGAACTAAGAAGGCAACTGAAAAATATATCTATGCGCACTTTTTATTTTCCACACTTTATACCTTGTATACTGCTTTTTGATTTAAAAAAATTATATAGCTCTCTTTTGATATATATCAAACACATCACTATCTATTCCACAGAGATTTCTAACAGAAGGATGAACTGTTCAGATTCAAATCATATTTTTATTTGCCTTGATGAAATAAAATGCCATGGAATTTAATGGGATGCTATAGAAAGCTACTTTAACTTTTATTCTAGTGGTCACATCTATAAAAGTGGTCACTAAAAAAAGTGCTAAAACACTTTTTTGTTCTATTACTATTGATATTCATATATTAGTATATTCCAGCCACCATTCTGTGTTTTAAGAATAAATTAGTAATAAACCAACGCAGCTGCTGATCTCATGGGGCTTGCAAGCTGGATTGGAGTTGGGGACACAGACAAAAAAATCAACAATTGTATAATATGTTGTAGAGAGTGCAAAGGTCCTGAGGCAGGAGCATGCTGGTGTTTTAGAGAAAGAGCCATTAGGCCAACTTGGCTGAAGCTAAATAAGAGAAGAGAGTAGCTGAGGTAAGTTACATAAACCTATTTGATTTGGCAGCGTGAGAGCAATCAGCTCTTTCCATGCCAAAAGAGATTTTGGAGCATTATCCCAAATCAATCAACTTCATTTCCTATGCTCTATGCAAATTATGCAGCTGAAACCAAAATGCAATTAAGAGGACAGTTTGCTCTCCTGTCAGTAATGATGAACTCTTTATATGCTGTCTGGGATGTAATGTTGCCTGCACAGTTGGGCAAGCCAGGAAGAGAATGCCAGTGCTGTTAAATGGTGCCTTCTTCCTCTGTGTTAGGAGAGCTCTCTTGCCTCTCTGCCATCATTTTGTTGCAGTTTAGAAACATGTTTCTATCTGGCCCAAGGCTCCGGGCAAGGTGAGTGGAGGGGGTTGTAAAAATGAGTTATAAGCCCCTTTAGTTTTTAACCTGGGATGATCCTTTGAATTTTGGTGAAATCCCTCTTACTCCATATGTTGAATTCCTAGAGTACTTTTCAACACAAGGTAAAATGTTTAGAAATTCTTTGGACAATAGTAACTAGGAGAGGGCAAACTTGTGTCACAATGTGTCTGCAACTATTGAGAATCTTGGGAAGGGCCATGATTTCTTTCAGCTGAGCCTTCTTTCAGCTTCTAGAATCTATCAGGTCCCCTGCTGCCACAGGGCCTTTGCATGTGATGTTTTTTTCTGCTTGGATGTACATTGGGATGACCTGGAGATGCCCAGACCACATCACAGACACATTAAATCGGGATCTCTGAGGTGGGATCCAGACATTGGTACATTTTAATGTTCCCCAGGAGATTCTAGTGTTCACCCCAGCTTAAGAACCCCTGTCCCAGTACTTTGTTTCTCAGTCTGCCTCACAATCCCACTTCACACCTACTCCTCTTTGCCTTCCTTTGCTTAATAATCCTTCCTCAGAGACACAATTCCTGACATTTCTCTGCCCCGATCCCAAGTCAAATCGCCTTCTGGTGCATGTACCTCTTCTCTGGAAACTCTTTTCATGGTAGTTATTTTACAGTTCTTTGTGACATTATTTGTTTAATATTTTTCTTCTCCCTCTTTTTATTTTATTATTATTATTATTGGTGCGCCATGCAGCGGCTTGCAGGATCTTAGTTTCTTGACCGGGGACTGAAGCCACTTCCTCAGCAGTGAAAGCACAGAGTCCTAACCACTGGACCACCAGGGAATCCCCTCTTCTCCCTCTTTTTAAAATACTCTTTAAAAGACTTATTTACTAAGACACTCAACACTTGCAAGCCTGGTATCTTCATGATGGACAAGACTGATGACTGGGTCTGACTTAAATTCTTAACCTACTTTGTTTTTTTTTTTCTGAATTAATCAAATGACCTTTGTAAGCAAACCAAACCTGTGCTGATAAAGGTCATTTCCAGCAAATTTATCTTCCCCAAACAGAATTTTATGGTTCAAACTAAAGCCATTGAGAGGGTGCCCTGAAATATGAGAGGCAGCTCAAGGATCTAAGAGTTAAAGAAAGTGCTTATTTCCTGCCAGACAGTTTTTGTGAAAATGAACCTTGCCTTATGTGCAGGAAAACATTTGGTGTTTAAAAGATGTATCTCCTCCTCTTGACTATGAGCTCCATGAAGGAAGTGACTATGTCTGATTTTGTTTACCATTAAATAAATCCTCAGGACCGAGCACCTGGCACCCAGTAAACATTCACTAACTGTGTTGAATGGGTGAACGGGAAAGAAGAAAACTATTCGAGGAGTTTATTTTTCAGCTGATTTTTCCAATTCAGTTGGAGCGGGGGCAGGCGGAAAAAAAACAGTGATCCTCATTCCTGAGTGAATATTAGCATCACCTAGGATCAGAGGTGTTGAAAAATACTGATGCCTAGATCCCAACCCAGACCAACCAAAAAACCCAGACTCTTGGAGGTTGGGGCATTGGTGTATTAGTTTTCTATTACACTTAATATATTACATGCTTAATTACTAGATTAATTTAGCAGCTTAAAACAACGAATTTACTATCTCACAGTTTCTGTAGGTCAGAAGTTCAGATGCATAGTGGCTGGATTCTCGGTTCATGTTATCAGCTGAAGTCAGTTTGTTGGCTGGGGCTGGAGTTCTCCCTGAGGCTCTTGATCTCTTGCAAGCTCACCTGTTATTGGCAGAATTCATTTCTTTGTGGTGATAGGACTGGGGTTCCTGTTGTTTTCTAGCTTTTGGCCTGGGATCACTCTCAGCTTCCGGAGGCCAATCTGAGGTCCTTGTCACCTGAACCCCTCCATCTCAGCAAAAGAGAACCTCCTTGGTGTCAACGCCCTTCATGCTTCAAATCCCTCTGACTTCTCTCCTGTGACCAGCTGGACAAAACTCGCTTTTAAAGGGTCTATCCAGATAATCTCGCTTTCTTCTTTTCTTTTGGTATTTTTTTTTTTTTCGCTTCTGATTTTAAAAAATTGAAATACAGTTGACATAAAACATCATGTAAGTTTAAGGTGTACAACATATTGTTTTGATACCTTTATATTGTAACATGACTGGCATTGTAGCATAACTAACAGATCATTTCCCTTTCTTAAAGCCAACTGTGGTATATATTATAAAACTAATCACAAAAATGAAAGCCATCAAACTCAGTCCTAGAGATTATGCAGGGTGTGTAAACTAGGGATGGGGGTCCAGGAAACCTTGGGGCCACCTTAGAGTTTTGCCTACTACAATTGGTATTAAACAATTCCCCAGATGAAAGTGAGAAACACTGGACTAAATCTATCATATATTTCAAAGGACAATGTAAATTGTCCTTTATTTTTTAAAAAATTTTTATTGAAGTATAGTTGTTTTCCAGTGTTGTGTTTCTGGTGTACAGCAAAGTGATTCAGATATATGTATATACATATATATATATATATATACACATACATATATATTCTTTTCCAGTATGGCTTATTAAAGGATATTGAAAATAGTTCCCTGTGCTATACAGTATGACCATGTTGTTTATCTATTTTATGTATAGTAGTTTGTATCTGCTAATCCCAAACTCCTAATTTATCCCTCCTCCACCCCCTTTCCCCTTTGGTAACCATAAGTTTATTTTCTATGTCTGTGAGTCTGTTTCTATTTTATAAATAAGTTCATTTGTATCATATTTTAGATTCCATATATGTTACATCATATGGTATTTTTCTGTCTGACTTATTTAGTATGATAATCTCTAGGTCCATCCATGTTGCTGCAAATGGCATTAATTCATTCTTTTTATGGCTGAGTAATATTCCACTTTGTGTGTGTGTGTGTGTGTGTGTGTGTGTACATACCACATCTTCTTTATCCATTTATCTGTTGATGGACATTTAGGTTCTTCCATGTCTTGGCTATTGCAAATAGCGCTATGAACCCTGGGATGCATGAATCTTTGAATTAGAGTTTTCTCTGGATGTGTGCCCAGGAGTGGGATTGCTGGATCATATGGCAATTCTACTTTTAGTTTTTTAAAGAACCCCCATACTGTTATCTATAGTGGCTGAGCCAATTTACATTCCCACCAACAGTGTAGGAGGGTTCTCTTTTCTCCACACCCTCTCCAGCATTTATTATTTGTAGACTAAAAGTGACCTTTAAACACAGTAATTTTTTAAAGAAATACATCTTCTACTCATCAAAAATACCTCACCAATCAAGACATCAATAGACTAACTATGGGGTAGTAGAGATTTACTAAAAGCCCAGTGTAACTCACAGTAGATATACCATCTGAGAGAAGCACTGCCTGTGAGATTTAAATTACACCATTTCTGAAACCTAGTGTATCTGTCAGGGTTCCGCCCAGTAACAGCTCACCCATATAGTTCAACTGAAGAGCCATTGGTGGGAAGATTAAATACAGAGATGTGGGTGGGGCTCAGGGAACAATGGAGGGACAGAGATGCACGCTGAGACCAGCAGTAGCGGGAGGTCATTACCACCTGTGGGGGGAATTGGTGTCTCTGGAATCCATGGAGAGCTGGAAGGACTCTGTAGTTGGGAGGAGACCAGATATAGAAGCAGGAAGAGAACAGGGAGAAATCCTCTGACTTTTCTTACCTTCCATTCTCTGATCTCCTGCCAGTACTTCCTAATGACCCAACCCAAGGGGAAGCCAGCTGCCCAGTGGGTCTGGGAGGAGCTGTCCAGAGGGAAGAGACCTCCTGGGGTACAAAGCAGGGCAGAGAATGGGAGAAGGTAACTGGCATAGGCAAATGGAGACTAACCATCACACCTTGAAATTGATGTATTATTTTTCAGTTTGAGAAAATATATTTTGAAGATTAAAAAGAGGCATAACATGGAAATACTTTATGCCTTATAATTTACCAAAGTGGTTTCCTATATAGGTGGAGACTGACAGTTAAATCACTTACGCATCAATCCTGGGCTCGGGGTTGCCTCCTTATTTCAGTTTTAACTTTTCCAATTCCATGTAGATTAGTTAGCTGTAGGGAAATGAGGCTGGCACTGGAGGGGAGGCAGGGAAAGGGAAGTTGAAGATGTATGTTTTTATTTTCAAGATCAATAATATCCATGCCTTTAAAATTGTATAAGCACAAAGTTATCATGTTAATAGAATGAGTAATTCTACTGATAAATTAGGACATTCCTAGGTCAGATATCTCACACAAAATATGCATAATCTGTTTGATATATATGAGTAAAATGAAGATAAAACAGTATTTTTAGCATGCAAGGACTTTGAAAGCGTTTGTTCAAAGATTTATAGCATATACAAATTTGAAACCTCCTTCCGGTGTTTTTGTGATTCTTTTTCATTAAAATAAGAAAACCACCGAAGCAGCTGCCTGGATATTGCCCTAAATTTTATACTTTCTCTCTTTCCCTTCTCCACACCTACATGTGTGTTTGTATCACTCAAGTGTTATAAAAGTAATCTTGAACATTCTCTACTATCATCTTAAATTACCTAGTTGCATGTTATTGATATAACATTAATAAGTAATAAACAATATTTAAATTTAAAACATTAATATTTAAATTCAAGAATCCTGCCTCAGTAAACCTTTTAGTCTTGTCTCTTCCTAAAAAAAATCATAAAGCAAAATTTAAAAACAAGCAAAACAAAAAGTAAGACATTGAAATGATAGGAAAGAATTATAACAGAAGGGAGCATCAGCAGCACTAAGGTGCTGCCAGGTTTCTGAAGGCAGAAGGTGGGTGTAATCATGCCAACAGGTGATTTGAATGAGCTCAGAAGTTGGTAGTTGAATGTGGGGTTTTCATTCGGTGGCCTGTGAAATCAGCTGATACAGAGAACAGAACTGGGAGAAGGGACAGAATGTAGTGGGTAGCTGATTTCTTTGCTAAATGCTTACAGAATAGCTTCTCCAGCCCTCTTTCATCCCTCGAGTGCAGTTGCAGAGCTCATTCCCAGAATAAAGCCAGAGATTCTCTCTAAAGAATCAGAAGTTCTGGGCAGAGCTTGGGCATCCAGAACAGGGGTTAGTACTCTAGATTAGGACCCATTTTATTACACCATTTGGAGGAGAGGCAGGGCCTCTTGAGTGCTCTCTTCTCAGGGAGTGAAAGAGCAGCCAGCCAGATGACCTCCTCTCATCACATACACAGATTCACAGTGAGTCCTCTCCTTTAGTATAGAAGCTGGTAAAGGCTGAGCACAGCTGCTGACGCTGTTAACCTAGTTCCTCAACAATAAATCACTGGATAACCAAGCAGCGTGTCCAAGTATTTGAAGAAAACTGGCAATGCAAAGGAGAAAGATGAGCCAAAAGACAAACAGACTCAAGGAGATACATAAAAAAATTAGGGAGGGCTTCCCTGGTGGTGCAGTGGTTGAGATTCCGCCTGCCGATGCAGGGGACACGGGTTCGTGCCCCGGTCCGGGAAGATCCCACATGCCGCAGAGCAGCTGGGCCCGTGAGCCATGGCCGCTGAGCCTGCGCGTCCGGAGCCTGTGCTCCACAACGGGAGAGGCCACAATAGTGAGAGGCCCGCGTACCGCAAAAAAGAAAAAAAAAAAAAATTAGGGAAAGAGATGCAAACTTAAATTTAAGATCCAGAGGTATTTGAGGTGTTATTGCACCCATAAAGACAGAAACATTGTAAATTGAATTCATAGTTGAATAAATTAAATCTGTTAGTAAAATAGCTAAAGAAGAAGGAAAAAACTCATCAGGCAAAGATATCTTCTCCCCAAAATTTTTCCTGATATATAAGAAATAAATAATACAAATTTTATAGACTCTTCCAAAAGTAATACAAAAAAACATTTTGCAGCTCATTTATTAGGCCAGAATAACTTTGATACCCAAACCTGGCAATTATATTCCAAGAAAATAAAAATAACAAGAATATATTACATGGAAATAGATGAAAAACTCCTTTAAAACTTAGCAAACAATATATGTCAATATATGAAAAGGATCATGAGCAAGTTAAGTTTATTCCAGGAATGCAAGGCTGGTTAAATACTAAAAAAAAAAAATCAATAAAAATATTTTATATTATTAACAGGATATAGGAGAAAATTAAAATCACCTCAATAGATCCAGAAAAAGCAGTTTATAAAATTCATTCATTTTATCACTTATGATTTAAAAAGATCCTTAGGGGACTTACCTGCTGGCGCAGTGGTTAAGAATCCACCTGCCAATGCAGGGGACATGGGTTCGATCCCTGGTCCGGGAAGATCCCACATGCTGCGGAGCAACTAAGCCTGTGCGCCACAACTACTGAGCCTGCACTCTAGAGCCCACGAGCTACAACTACTGGGCCCACATGCCACAACTACTACTGAAGCCCTCATGCCTAGAGCCCGTGCCCCACCAGAAAGAGAAACCCCCAGGCACCGCAACGAAGCGTAACCCCCGCTCACCGCAACTAGAGAAAGCCTGCACGCAGCAACGAAGACCCAATGCAGCCAAAAATAAAAATAAATTGATTAATTAAAAAATATATGAAGTGCATAGAATAAGTCTAATTAAAATGTATAGGACCTCTACATAGAAAATTATAAGATATTATTGCTAGAAAATATGAAACTCAAAATGTGTAATGACACTATTTTCATGAACAGTAAGAATTAATATTGTTAAGGCATCAATTCTTCTCAAATGTATATATTCAATAACATTTCAATCAAAATCACAGCAGGTTATCTTGTAGAAATTGGCAAATTGATTCTATAATGTATATGGAAAAGTGGGGGGTCAAGAATAACGAAAACAATCTTTAAAATATAGAGTTGGAAGACCTATACTACCAAATCTACCTGTGCCATCAGTTTAAAGATACCGTAAATTAAGAATGGGTAGCATGGTGCCAGGGCTCACTGATAGAACAATGGAACAAAATAGAGTCCAGAAACAGACCCATGTATTAATGGTTTCTTGATTAATGACAAAGGAGGCATTGAACCCAGAAGCAAAAGACATCTTTCCTTTGAATAAATAGTACAGGGTCAATTGGATATCAACATGGAAAAGTTGAATCTTGACCCCTACTCTTCATAAAAATCCATTTCAGGTGACTAAATCAGAATGTAAATAGTAGAAGTGCAAAACTTTGAGAAGACAACAGAACAAAGTATCTTCATGGCATAAGTGTAAGGAACTTAAAGAGCACACAAAAAGCACTAGCGATAAAAGATTGATGAAATCAATTATTTCTGTTCATTAAAACATATCATTAAAAGAATATAAAAGGCAAGCCAAAGAATGGAAGAAGGTAATTACTACACATTTGGCCAAGTGAGGGCTCCTATCCAGATATGCAAAGAGCTCCTACAAATCAAGTAAAAATGTATCAGTCCAATAAGAAAACTGGCAAAAGACCTGACCAGTCATACAACAAATGACCAACACAGATATTAAAAAGATACTCAATTAAAATTTGCAAAACAAATACCATTACACAACAGTCAGAATAGCTACAGTTAAATAGACTGCCAATACCAATTTTGGTGAAGATTTAGAGGAACTAGAACCTTCCTGTGTTGCTGGTAGGAGTGATATTGGTGTAACTGCTTTGGAAATGGTTTGGTAATATCTTCTAAAACAATGTAACCACACTCTATGCCCTAGATGTAACAAAATAGAACACACTAGAAATGTGAATATATGTGCACCAAACAAAAATGTTCTTAACAACTTTATTTATGATGGCCAAAGACTGGGGAAAAACCCCCAAACGTGTAAACATTAGAAAGAATAAGTTTTTATATATTCATAAAATCAAATACTATTTGGAAATTGAGATAAATAGGCCACTTCTATAAGCAACAATGTGGATAAATCTCACGAACCTAATTTTGAGTGACAGGAGTCAGTCGTGCAAGAATTTTTAGTATTTTGTTTCTACGTATATAAATTTCTAAAACAGGCAGAACTATTAAGGTATTAGAAATCAGGAAAATGATGCTTTATGAGAAGACGGGGGTAGTAATTGAGAATGGGGCACAAAGGGGGCTTCTGAGGCAGAGATAGTGTTTTCTTTCTTGCCTAGTGTTATGATTATACTTATGTGATCATTTTTGAGCTGATTCATCAAGCTATAATTTGACTACTTTTCTATATGCATATTATACCTAATTAAAAAGTTTTTAAATAAACAACTGAATTACATGCTAAAGATTAAGAATTGGATTGGCATTAAAATTCTCACATCAGCAGCCTTGTATCTTAAAAGATGGTGTAATTATGCCTTCAAAACTCTGAAGGAAAAAATAGGGGCCCAGAATTCGAGGAAATAAAAGATATATTCATTAATGTGAGGACTCATTAAATTCACCTCTTATACACCATTTCTAAAAGAATCCAGGAGAAATTCAAAGTCCTTAGGAAACAATAGAGCTAACCCAGGAGAACAATAAAAAGAAATAATGACAACTGTGCTTATGGCCTAGAAGCATTTTATATCATCCAACAAGTAGCATGACAAGGAAAGTGGATGCTTTAAGCAATGTGATAAAATACAAATTCTTTCTGACAAGAAAAAAAAAAAAGAAAAGAAATGCACAAAATTCTCCAAGAGATTTATAAAGTTGTATAAGAAAATTATGTTATAAATTTGAAGCAAACTGAAATGTGTCATTATATTGAACAAATGATGGAATGTAATAGAATATATTTAACCTTGATTGAAATACTCCCCTTCAAGTGACTCAGGTAGGGGACCTAGGGTTACTTCTTTGTGAATTCAGTCACATCACTGATTTCTGTTAATCATCATATTTTTAACATTGCTTATTGGTTCATGATTTTCAGAACCAAACTATGGATGAAAAACCTTATTATGAATAGAGTTCAGAATGTAAATGCTGCACAATACTGTCAAAGCAATGCAATGCTCGGCAGATTCTGACAAGTGGTAGAGATGGGGGCTGTGAAAGCCAAGTGCAAAGCACATTAATGCCTCGTCTTATATGGTGAGAAATTGAGAGTTACAGCTTAAAGCTGATGTGTCTAAAATAGAGATCTTGGCATATGATTTAAATTTTTTTAAATGTAATTAACAAACATAGAAGGAGGAAGAGAAAGTAGATGGAGGACATATAGAGAGAATAAATATTTCTTGTGTCAATATAAAGCCTAAACAGACACTGCTTAGTGTTGATAAATCCAGACACAAAGGCACAATCAATTTTACTTAATATTACCTCCAACGGCCTAAAGGTAGAATAGACAAAAATTGTTGCCTCTGAAGAGAGGGTTCGGAGGGTGAGGGAATGAGAAAGATATAAGGGAGAGTCTTTCTTTTCATTTTGTGCCTCTCTCTTTTTTCCTTATGCTTTCTGTCTGTATGCTTGCATTACATCTATTAAAATAATAACTAATACAAATTCTCAATTAAGACAAAAATAATTGTCAAGGAAATTACCTAGAAGCAGAAAAATTTATGTAGTCGTTCATATACAGATTCTCAATTAAGACAAAAATAATTGGTAAGGAAATTATAGAAGCAGAAAAGTTTAAGTAGTAGTTCGTATACAAAACCCATAGTTGGAAGTCTTATGCTAAAGACCTTATTTTGGTACCCCTGTGAAATGATCTTGTTTTGCTTTCTGTGGTAGACTGCAAAGTTGGCCTCATACTTCACAGCTCTTTTCTCTTAGAGGTGGGTTTTTCCCATCCCCTGGAATCTGGCTGGCCCTGTGATTTGCTTTGGCTAGTGGAATAGTAGCAAATGTGATAACAAGAGGCTTGAAAACTGTTGATAAATTGGGGCTTACACTTGCTACTCTTGGAAACTGAGATTTATATATGAAGAAATCTGAGTAGGCTGCTGAATGATGAGAAGCATGCGGTCCCCAAGAGATGACCAACATCTAGGATATGAATGAGGTTTTGCTAGATTATCCAGCCATCAACTAGCTGACCAAAGACTCCTGAGTGAGCCTGGCCAAGACCAGCTGAACAATCCAAGATCAGATGAACTGTCCAGCCAAATCACAGAACTGTGAGCTAAGAAAGTGGTCATTGTTTTATGTTTTGAACTGTCTGTTATGTAGTCAAAGCCAACTGATAACACTTCCTATGAATATGGGCATTTTGCTTACTACCATCTCATAGGAATTTTGTGAATACTAACAAGATCAGAATGGATAAGATTCTTGAGATATTACTGGAAAAGCAAATTTAGTGTGTCTTTTGATTAATAGTGTATATTTAATAAATATATCTTTAAATACTTGATGAGTTTTTCGGTTCACAAAATTTATGTGACTCTCTCTTCATTGTTCCATGTCTGTGGTACAAACGTTCTTGCTAAAAATACTTGTACCTATTTACGATCACATAAATCTGCCCAGATACTGCTTTGCAATGCTTTGTACATCAAACCTGCCTTGAGATACCACCAGCACAAAAAGGACTAGGTAAAAGATTGAACTGGGATTAAATGTTAGGCTTTGTCAACTGTAAAATTCACAAGGGAGCATTAGTTAGGATTTTCAGCTCTCCAACTAACAAAAACAAGGATTTGCTCAGCACTATTCAAGAAAGTCAGTGGATATTTCCAAGAACTTTCACTTTTTCAGAGATAGTGAAATATAGATTTCTTTAGGAAATAATTCAAAAGCCCAGTTAAAGTTTAGGATTGAGGAATTATCTTTGTTTTTTAAAGGGCTATCAAATTAAAGAAAACTCTAAAGGAAAAAATTAACAATCTAGATTCACCACAGTTGAAAATATCTAGATTAGGTTATTTAGATTTTTCACAACTTGTTCAAGGGTCAAATTTGAACTACATCAAGGTGTCAAGACCATTCCTTTGGAATAATAGTCTTTTCAAATAAATGGAGCCTAGACAACTGGATATCCACATGCAATAGAATGGACTTGGACCCCTTCTTTACACCAAACACAAAAATTTAAGTAAAACTGGATTTTAGACCTAAATGTAAGAGCTAAAACTGTTAAACTCTTGGAAGAAAATATAGTAGTAAAATCCCTGAGACCTTGAATTATACAAAGTCTTCTCAGATATAATACCAAAAGCACAAGTGCTAAAAGAAAAGAAAAATAAATTAGACTTCATCACAATTAAAAACTTTTTAAATTCTTTAAAATAAATTATTTATTTGTTTATTTTTGGCTGTGTTGGGTCTACATTGTTATGTGTGGGCTTTCTCTAGTTGCTGCAAGAGTGGGCTACTCTTCATTGTGGTGTGTGGGCTTCTCATTGCAGTGGCTTCTCTTGTGGTGGAGCATGGGTTCTAGGCACGTGGGCTTCAGTAGTTGTGGCACATGGGCTTCAGTAGTTGAGGTGCGTGGGCTTCAGTAGTTGTGGCATGCAGTCTCAGTAGTTGTGGCTTGCGGACTCTAGAGCACAGGCTTAGTAGTTGTGGTGCATGGGCTTAGTTGATCCACGGCATGAGGGATCTTCCCAGACCAGGACTCGAACCTGTGTCTCCTGCACTGGCAGGAGGATTCTTAACCACTGTGCCACCAGGGAAGTCTTAAAACCTTTTTTTAATATTTTCATTTTTAATTGAAGTATAGTCAATTTTTATTTTATATATATATATTTTATATATATATATGCATGGCACATTTTCTTTATCCATTCATCTGTTGATAGGCACTTAGGATGCTTCCATATCTTGGCTATTCTAAATACTAATTTTTAGATTATACTCCATTTAAAGTTATTATAAAATATTGACTATATTCCCTACACTGAACAATATATCCTTGTAGCTTATTTATTTTACACTTAGTAGTTTGTACCTCTTAATCCGTTGCCTATCTTGACCTGCTCCCCTTCACCGTCCCCACTGGTAACCACTAGTTTGGTCTTTATATATATATATGCATGGCACATTTTCTTTATCCATTCATCTGTTGATAGGCACTTAGGATGCTTCCATATCTTGGCTATTCTAAATACTGCTACTATGAATATTGGGGTGCATGTATCTTTTCAAATTAGTGTTTTTGTTTTCTTTGTGTATATGCCCAGCAGTGGAATTGCTGGATCATATGGTAGTTTGGGTTTTAGCTTTTTGAGAAACCTCCATACTATTTTCCATAGTGGCTGCACCAATTTATAATCCCACTAACAGTGTAATAGAGTTGCCTTTTCTCCACATCCTTGCCAACATTTGCTATTTATAGACTTTTTGACAATAGTCATTTTGACAGGTGTGAGGTGATATCTCATTGTGGTTTTGATTTGCATTTCTCTGATGATTAGTGATGTTGAACATTTTTTTCATGTGCCTTTTGGCCATTTGTATATCTTCTTTGGAAAAAAGTCTATTCAGGTCTTCTACGCATTTTTAAATTGGGTTGTTTTTGATATTGAGTTGAATGAGCTGTTTATTTTTGGATATTAACCCCTTATCATCATGTCATTTGCAAATATTTTCCTACCACTCAGTAGGTTGTCTTTTTATATCCGTTGCCTATCTTGACCTGCTCCCCTTCACCGTCCCCACTGGTAACCACTAGTTTGGTCTCTATATCTGTGAGTCTGCTTCTGTTTTGTTATATTCATTTATTTGTTTTATTTTTTACATTTCACATATAAGTGATTTTGTACAATGTTTGTCTTTCTCTGTCTGACTTAATTCAATATTAAGAATTTAATATTGAATTAAATATTAAATTTAATATTAATATTAAATGAAATGCATAATTTCATTCTTTTTTATGGTTAATAAAAAAAAAAAAAAAACTTTTAAGTTTATTTACGTCCCATTTGTTTATTATTGCTTTTGCTTCCTGTGCCTTAGGAGACAGATACCCCAAAATACTGCTATGACTTATGTCAAAGAGTGTTCTGCCTATATTTTCTTCTAAGAATTTTATGGTTTCCTGTCTTACATTTAGGTCTTAAATCCATTTTGAGTTTATTTTTGTATATGATGTTCTAAATTCATTCTTTTACATATAAGTATCCAGTTTTCCCATCCCCACTTGTTGAAAATACAGTATTTTCTCCATTGTATATTCTTGCCTCCTTTGTCATAGATTAGTTGATCATAGGTGCATAGGTTTATTTCTGGGCTTTCTATTCTGTCCCACTGATCCATGTGTCTGTTTCTGTGCCAGTACCATACTGTTTTTATTACTGCATCTTTGTTAGTATAGTCTTCAGCCAGGGAGCATAATTCCTCCAGCTCTGTTCTTCTTTCTCAATATTGTTTTGGCCATTCAGGATCTTTGTGTTTTCATACAAATTTTAGAATTATTTGCTCTAGTTCCATGAAAAATGCCATTGGTATTTTGATAGGGGTTGCATTGAATCTGTAGATTACTTTGGGTAGTATGGACATTCTAACATCGTGCTCAATGGTGAAAAGCTGAAAGCTTTTCCTTTAAAATCAGGAACAAGACAAGGTTGCCCATTCTTGCCACTCCTATTTAACATAGTATTGGACGTTCTAGCCATAGCAATCAGATAAGAAAAAGAAATGAAAGGTATTAAGATTGGAAGGGAAGAGGTAAAACTGTTACTATTTGCAGATGACATGATACTATATACAGAAAATACTAAAGTCTACACCAAAAAACTATTAGAATTAATAAATGAATTCAGTAAAGTTGCAGGATACAAGAGCAATACACATAAATCTGTTGCTTTTCTATATGGTAATAATGATCTATCAGAATGAGAAAATAAGAAAACAGTTCCATTTAAAATCATATCAAGAAAGAATAAAATACCTAGGAATAAACTTAACCAAAGAGGCAAAAGAGCTATACTCTGAAAACTATAAAACATTGATGAAGAAAATTGAAGTTGATACAAAGTAATGGAAAGATATCTTATGTTCATGGATTGGCAAAATTTAAAAATATTTCGAGCTTCAAAGGACACCATAAAAAATGTGAATAGACAACCTACAGAATGGGATGAACTATTTGCAAATCATACATCTGATAAGTGTCTAATATCTAGAATATATAAACAATTATTACAATTCAACAACCAAAGACAAAGAACCCAATTAAAAAATGGGCAAAGACTCTCAATAGATATTTCCATAATTAAGATACAAATGGTCAATAAGCACATGAAAAGATGCTAAACATCATTTGCCATTAAAGAAATGCAAATCAAAAAAAAAAAAAAAAAAAAAAAAAAAAAAAGAAATGCAAATCAAAACCACAGGATAACACTTCACATCCACTAGTGATGTTGAACTAGTGATGTTGATTCTAGGATCACTAGAATCAGAAAGACAGATAATGGCAAGTGTTGGTGAGGTTGTGGAGAAATTGGAAGCCTTGTGTATTGCTGCTAGGAATGTAAAATGGCACAGCTGCTTTGGAAAACCATCTGGAAGCTTTCAAATGGTTAAACAAAGAGCTACTGTAAGATCCAACAATTCCACTCCTAGGTATACACCCAAAGAAATAAATATGTGTGTGCACACAAATACTTGTATATAAATATTTGTAATAGCATTATTCATAATAGCCAAAAATTAGAAACAAATGTCCCTTAGCTGATGAATGGATAAATAAAATGTGACATATATATACAATGTAATACTATTTGGCCATAAAAATAAATGAAGTACTGATACATTATACAATGTGGATGAACCTTGAAGACATCCTAAGTGAAAGAAACCAGTCACAGAAGGCCATATTATATAATTTCATTTATATGCAATGTCCAGAAGAGGCAAATCCATAGAGATAGAAAATAGAATAGTGGATTTTGGGGGGCTCATGGGAGGAGGGAATGGGGACTGACTACTAATGGAAATGAGGTTTCTTTTGAGGGTGATGAAAATATTCTAATTGTGGTGATGGTTGCACAACTTAGTGAATATACTTAAATCCACTGAATTGTTTAATTTTGTGAATTGTATGGTATGTGAATTATATTTCAATGAAACTATTATGTTTTAAAAATTATATCAGATGACTTACTTAACCTCATGTGAATAAATTACCTAAACCTTAAAGTCCTTCACCAAATAAAAATAAATTTGACAGGTTTCAGTATTTAAGAGGTATTAGAGGAATCTTTTATTTTGAGTCCATGTTTTTTAAAAAGCTAGATATATAAAACTCAAATTTGTTAACTTAGGACAAACTTCCTGAGCGCTAGGAGAAAAAGGTGTTTGGTACTCTGTCCTTGGTCAAAAACAATGTTAGGCTGTTGTCCTAGCTATTATTCTATACCAGGTTGTCCAAGCTATTATTTAGGAGAAGCATCAAGATAAATTCTGAGGATTTAAAAAATATCAGACGTAAGTGAAAACAAAATTAAAAATGTTTTTTAAGTTCTTTTTTTCCCAGCATATTCATGTGAAAAACACATGGTAATATTTCATCTTTGTTTCTTTATTCAGCTTGCCAAAGAAACAGGCAAGGTGTGATATTTTAATCATCTGTGTTGCTTTAATATTCTAGTGACATATTTTTTTTTTTTTTTTTTGCTGTAAACTCTGCAAGAGTCATTTCCCAAGCAGACTCTATGAGAAGAAATGAGAAAAACTTTTTATGTTATTTTGCATGAGAAACTCATCAGACAAACTGATAAATACTTAATAAAAAGAGTTTATGGGAAGAGGGTAAGGAGTGGGTGGTGAGGAGAGAGAACTGAAATCAAATTAGTCATTTTTTTTAGAGTAAAATAAGATTGATTTAAAAATATAATTAATTACCAGATTGGGTTCAGATTACTATTATGTATTTAGGTTAACTCCTAATTTATGTTTGCTGATCTTCTCCCCTCCTACATTGTAAAATTTTCAAAGTCAAGTAAGAAATAACCAGTTTCTTATCCAAATTATCAGCAAAAGACAGAGTGCTTAATAATAGCTATAATGGCCACTTTAATTGTGCATTAGGTAAAGCACCCTTGTTTGTTCTTTAAAGCATTGTCAGGTGTAGGGATGTATTATTATTTTTCATTACAGGTGAGGAAATGGAGCCTCATACAGATAAAATTATTCAATAGTTTATTTATGTAAAGTTAAGTGTATAGTGAGGACTGAAGTCCAAGTCATTTGCTAAATCCCTTATTTAACAATTATGTAGTAGACTTATGCTATAGATTGGCCTATAACTAATGACTGGTCTATATAAGGAGGGACATGGATGTGCTTTCCAGCTAACTCAAAACCCTGGAAATTGGTGTATAAACAGGTAAAAGTAAGTTTCCTGGAACAACTGAATGTGTCCAGTGCATTCTAAACATACCCAGTCAGGTGTACCAGTGCCAGCTGAAACCCTATTCAAGATCCCAGAGCCTTGTTAGAGCTGAATATTTCTCCTAACTCATTCTCGTAGATTCTGCTCCATCCACCCTCTCTACCTATGGCCAGCCTGTCCTATGTTTTGAAGAAAACACAGCTCCTGTTACTTCTACTCATTAGCCCTACACACAACCTCCAGAGCTGCAAAGACCAGTTATTCCCTCTTTCTCATGAGTAAGTGTTCAAAGATAGCTTTTATGAATGCTCCTTTAAATAACTTCTTTCTCTACAACAAAAAGAAACAACCTAAGTGCCCATTATCGGATGAATGGATAAAGAAGATGTGGCACATATATACAATGGAATAATACTCAGCCATAAAAAGAAATGAAATTGAGTTATTTGTAATGAGGTGGATAGACCCAGAGTCTGTCATACAGAGAAAAGAGAGTCAGAAAAAGAAAGACAAATACCGTATGCTAACACATATATATGGAATTTAAGAAAAAAAAATGTCATGAAGAACCTAGGGGTAAGACAGGAATAAAGACACAGACCTACTGGAGAACAGACTTGAGGATATGGGGAGGGGGAAGGGTGAGCTGTGATAGGGCGAGAGACAGGCATGGACATATATACACTAACAAACGTAAGGTAGATAGCTAGTGGGAAGCAGCTGCATGGCACAGGGATATCGGCTCGGTGCTTTGTGATCGCCTGGAGGGGTGGGATAGGGAGGGTGGGAGGGAGGGAGACGCAAGAGGGAAGAGATATGGGAACATATGTATATGTATAACTGATTCACTTTGTTATAAAGCAGAAACTAACACACCATTGTAAAGCAATTATACCCCATTAAAGATGTTTAAAAAAAAAAGAATGTTATTTCAAAAACTTCTGATAAATTGTACAATAGTTGAATGTTGTCCACGTGTGTCTTGCATTCATTTCTCTTTCTGATGTGACACCATATTGGGGTAACTATCCTTGTCCCCGATTTATTCTACATGTTCCAGTTGTTGACTCTACCACCAGATCAATTTTCCTCAGCCTGGCTAAGCAGTGAATTCCTTCCTCCTAGTTGTAGGAATGGAATTGCAACCCAAGCCAGGCCAATAGAAATCAACTCCAGGACTTCTGTTGCAACTATTAGGTAAAAAAGCTTACTATTGGTGTTGCCAAGCAAAAATGGTGAGATGTAATCCCAGAGCTTCTCAGAATCAATACTTGGCAAGAGACTACCTGAGAGTGAAGCCCACACAGAGGAAGGCTGTACCAAGAGTTGGAGAGATGGAGAGAGATTGAGGACATCACATGAATCCTTAGACCACACCCTACCTAAAGCAAGATATTTCTCAGCTTTTCATACACACGCCAATGAAGTCCCTTTTAAACAATAAGATCATTTGATTTGCATTCTGTGAATTGCCTCCAAAATAATCCTTTCTAAATCCAAAATTTCTGGATTCTTCACCGTCCTCTTCTCTGTTATGAACACCCTTGGCTAAGGTAATGTGAATGAATGGTGCCTCCAACTAATACCCACATTATCAACATAGCAAATATATTATGTGAATAGAGGGTGGGGGTTTTAATAGGGGATGAGATTGGGTAAGTGTTTTGGGAGTAAACCTTTGAAGACCTTGATTGCCATGCTAAGATTTTAGACTTTATTTTTTTACATAAAGAATCCCGTTAAAGTTTTTTGAAGAGAAGAATGGCATGATGTAGTCTGTGTTCTTGTGCTTAAAATAAAAGCCTCTGGAGGCAGAGGGAGAGCTGTTTTGAAGAACAAGAGGCTTGAAGTCAGAAGGAAGTTATCCAATTAATGAAGGAGAGGAGCTGAGAAAATCCGGTCTGTCTGTAGCACTTTAAAGGAAGAAATAATGGAAATACTGGTAAAAGTTGCAGAATTTCACAATGCTTGGTCATGGAAATAATCAAATAAAATGTGTGGTTCTGAGCCAGAGGCTTTTTCAAGATTTCCTTTTCTTCTCTGTATTCCGTTATTCCACTCATTGGTACTCTCTAAAACTTCAATTTATTTGTAGTTAAGGAAACTGTGTAGCGTAGTCTCATGCTCTTCACTGGATTACTTTTCAAGGCACTATTGTTAAAGTAAATTTAGATTTTGTATTATATCTGTGCTTTAACTTCTAGTTATTTTTATGAGTAATCTAAAATTTTTCTTTGATTTTATTGAATTATATCATAATTTTCATTTTGGCCTGATACCGTGATTAATTTTTTTCTAGGAACTATTGCTAAATAAAAAACCACCCGAAATGAGGAGTCAGTCAACAACTACCATTTTATTATTTTTGTGGATTTCTGTGGCCAGGAATTCAGTCAGAGCACAGCAAGAATGGCTTGTCTATGCTTTCTGATGTCTGGGGCCTCAACCAGGGAAATTATAGCTGGGATGGTCTGAGGGGTTGTCATAACCTGGGGGCTTCTGGAGCTTAGGTTGGAATAAATTGAAGACTCAGCTCTGGTGGGTCTGTCAGCTTGAACTCTTACACATAACCTCTCCAAATGGCTTGGGCTTCTTCACAACATGGCGACTAGATTCTGAGATGTGATATCCAAAGGGAAACATTTAGAGAGTGAGCATTTAGGAGACATGGGGGAAAATTCATGGTTTTAATGACCTAGTCTCAGAAGTCACATAGCATCACTTCTGTTTATTAGTTAAAGAAAGCCACCCAGATTCAAATTGAGAGGACATAGACTCTACTTTAATGTGAAGAATGCCAACAAATGTGCACCTATTTAAAAAAACTGACACAATTTCATAGACTTTCTTTGAGTACTTGCAAAGTTGTGCTCTCCAATTGTAGTATGTAAAATCAGCATATGCCTATAACCTCTATTGTACAATTTCTTGCACTGATGCACTCTATATTTTCATATGTCAGATTAATAATGATAAAATTTTAAATCTATTATTATAGTATTTTATAGATTAGTTACTTTCTCATTTAATGTAATTCATTACTCGTCTTCGTTATTAAATGTTCAGTTATAAACATTGCTTCTATCGTCACATTCACTCATTCAATGAAAATTTACTTTATACCTACCATATGCTGGGTATTCTCTGATAGCAGTGGTCTGCAAACTCTGACCTATGGGCCAAATCTGGCTTGCTGTCAGCTTCTGCATGGCTTGTTAACTAAGAATAGTTTTGATATTTTTAAGTACTTGAAAAAAAATCAAAAGAAGAATAATATTCATGACACTTGAAAATTATATGAAACTTAAATTTTGGTGTCCATAAATATGTGTTGGAATCCAGCCATACTCACTTATTCATTTATGTACTGTATGACTACTTTTGTACCACAAAAGCAGAATTGATTAGTTTTAACAGACCATATGGCCCATCAAGCCTAAAATATTTACTATTTGGCCCATTACAGAAAACATTCACCAACACTCCTAGAGTATACAGTGTTCATAAAACATATAGAAATCCTCACTTTCTGGAGCTTATATTTTGGTGAGAACAATACAAGCACCATATATAGATAAAACATGTAGTGTGCTAAGTAGTGCTAAGGAGGAAAAGAGAGCAGGAGAGGGAAATATGCAACCTCAGGACAGGGGAGTGAAGTTTTGGCCAGTGTGGCCAGGGACGGTCCCATTGTGATCGTGAGTTTTCCATGAAGACCTGAAGGAGGTACCTTGGGAAAGAGCCTTCCAGGCAGATGAAACAGCCAGTGCAAAGGATTCCAATGTGGCTGGGAGTGAAAGGAAAGGTAATTCATAGGAGATAAAGCCAGACAGATGAAGTCAGGTAAAGATGAGTCAGGAGATTTAGGCTCCTGTAGGTCACTGAAAACAACCATGCTTTCATTTGGGAGGTTTGGTGTTTGAGGTGCAGGCAGGTGGGGAGTCAGTGTGAGAAATACAGTGTGTGTGGCAGAGAAAGGAAAGACGGTGGGGCAGCACTGAGACATTCTAGTTCCTGGAGGGACTTGGTATTGGGGCCGACACTTTAACTTGGGTGCCAGACCCAGACTTAAAGGAAAATAGAACGTAACGCAGCAAAACAAACTAAAGCAATTCATTTGGCTGGTAGTCAGTGGTTGGGCAAGAAGGTGAAGAATACAATGAAATTACTGCTAATAAGGGTCAATCGAGGTATGTGTTTGTAGATGAATAAGAACTACATTTCTGTAGGAAGTGCATTAGTTTCCTATGGCTGCATTAACAATGTAAAACCAACTGGTTGGGCTTCCCTGGTGGCGCAGTGGTTGGGAGTCCGCCTGCCGATGCAGGGGGCGCGGGTTCGTGCCCCGGTCCGGGAGGATCCCGCGTGCCGCGGAGCGGCTGGGCCTGTGGGCTGTGGCCGCTGGGCCTGCACGTCCAGAGCCTGTGCTCTGCGGCAGGAGGGGCCGCAGTGGTGAGGGGCCCATGTACCGCAAAAAAAATAAAAAATAAAAACCAACTGGTTGCCTCAAACAACAAATGTTGATTATCTCATACTTCTGGAAACTGGAAGCCCAAAATAAAGGTATTTACAGAGTTGATTCCTTTTTGGAAGCTCTGGAGATCACTTCCATGCCTCTCTCTTGTCTTCTGGTGGTTGCTGGCAATCCTCTGCATTCCTTGGCTTGTAGATGACGTAGCACACCAGCCTCTGCCCATGTCCTCACATGGCATTCTTCTCTCTACAAATGCCTGTGTCCAAATCTTACAAGGATTCCAGTTATTGGATCAGGCTCACCCTAATCCACTATGACCTCATTTTAACCTGATTACATCTGTAAAGACCATAATTCCAAATAAGGTCACATTCACAGATAACAAGGTTTAGAACTTGAACGCATGTTTTGGGGGGGCACAATTCAAACCACAGTACCAAAGTATGAGTTTTCTCAAATTCTTTCAAATCTCCCATGTGGAATAATTTTTTATGTATATATACTGTATTTCCTTTATTTAAAAAAAAAATTAAGTTAAAGTATAGTTGATGTACAATATTATGTAAGTTACAGGTATACAATATAGTGATTCACAATTTTTAAAGGTTACATTCCATTTATATAAAATTTAATAAATTTAAATAAAATAAATTTATATAAAATCCCATTTTATTATAAAATATTGGCTCTATTCCCCAATCTGTGTTGTAAACCGCATCCCAAATCTCCCATATAGAATCTTGACTGACCCCAATATGTGGACCCAAAAAGAACCTACACATGGGGTTTGGCTCTAACAGTCAGGGGCCAAGAAGGGAAAGGAAGCCCAGCAAATGGTGAGAAAGCCCACAGAGAGGACCAGAAACTCTTGGAATGAACAGAAGATAACGTGAAGGATGGAGAAATGAAAACACAAAGCTGTGGTAACTTGTGTTTCAGTGGTGATACATTGCATGGTTGTCCTCCATTCTGTCCCCTTCCTGCATCCACACTCTGGCATGGCTTCATAAGCAGAGTATATTTCCCAGCCCTTTGACTTGGGGCTGTCCTATGCTGTCTTGTTTCAGCCAGTGGAATGGGGATGAAATGACCTCATGTGACTTCTAAGTCATAAGAGGCCTAATGTGTTTCTAATTCCCTCTTGAGCCTCTTGAACCATGGAAAGAAGAAGTCTGATGATATAAGAATGAAAAACACATCAAGCAGAGCTGCATCCGCTTCTCCACAGACATAGAAAAGGCAGAGCCATCCTGATCCCATAGCCTGAAGCAGAGTTGTCCACCAGCTGAATCTGGTCCACCATCACCTGAACATCAATGGCATAAAAAACTATTGTTTTAAGACACTAAGTTTGGGGATGGTTTATTATGTAGCATTATCATGGCAACAACTAACTGATGACAACAGCCATGGCGTAAAAGCTCAGAAGTATGTTTTTTTCAGTTTCTGAAATGCTTACTAATACAAATAAGACAATCTGATACTTATACAAGAGAGTACTGATGTGGTGACTCAAGGGTTAATACTTCACACAGCTGCAGTAGAATGTCAATATTAGGTATAAAATTCTGGGAAAAAAGGAAAATTAGTAGAGCATGTCCATTTAGAAAAAGTGCTAAAAATTAAAACAAGAAGAAAGGCTGAATTTTTTTTAAAACATACTGGTCTTAGTCATTTTGAGCTGTTATAACAAAATACCATAGACTGAGTGGTTTAAATAACAAAAATGTATTCCTCACTTTTCTGGAGGCTGGAAAGCCCAAGATCAAGGTTTAGGCAGTGTTTAGCTTCTGGCGAGGGTTCTCTTCCTGGCTTACAGACAGACGGCTGACTTCTTGCTATGTCCTCACATGGTGGAGGAAGATACATTTCTGGTATCTCTTCCTCTTTTATAAGGAGACAAGTTTTATGGGATTAGAACTCCACTGTTAGGACCCCCTTTTAGCTTTGATGACCTCCTTAAAGGTCCTATTTCCAAAATAGTCTCAAGAAGGTTAGAACTTCACTATATGAATTTGGAGGGGCACAATTAAATTCATAGCAAGACCTTGATTAGGGTTCAGTCGTTCTGGATTTTTGTCAAGTAATAGAGTGTAGAAGAGAAATAACAAATAGCAGTAATGATAGTTACTTACATTGACATGATATTTTATATATTTTTCAGCAATTTATTTCCACAGTAATTAATGTTTTATACTACTGTGGCAAATAGTGACTGCCCTTAACGTATAAACGAGGAAGCTAAAATATTTTACAAATGAGGGAAATAAGTGATTTACTTGAAGTATAAGAATTATGAGGGCTAAAGGGCAGAAGCCTAGAAAGCCTGAGTAATCCCCAATATTTTTTTATAATGATTAAGATCAGAGAAGGGAAATTTGGGACTTAAAATTATGTAAACCACTCCCATTTGGACATTAGATTTGAGAGGTCCCTGATTTTCCAGATCATCTATTAAATTTGTCATTGTAGAGATAAAGATACCAAGGTCCAAAATGTTGGGTTGGCTTCTTCTAAGTCACACGTATGTGGAAATCAGCTCCATCTTCCAAACAAAGAAACTCCAGCTCAGACATCTTGAGCAGATATAAAAGTAGCGATAACAACTGCTAAACTATCAATTTTTACTTGTAAATTAGACGTGATGAAATAGCATCAACTGGAGATTAGTAATGAGTTCACATTTTAATGGAAACTGGCAGATGAATGAATGCTGAAGTAAATACATAAAGAAGTACTGTGGGCATACAGAAGAATAACAAAAGTTATTAGACTAATTAAAATAGGCTCATACCCACATTTCTTCTGAAATTAAAAATTTATTTATTGTAATGCCTTAATTGTATATTGTCCATTCATTTCTTTGTACATTGGAAATAACTTCTGACTGAGAAAAACTAAAGTGTAAAAAAAAATAGGAAGAAGCAACTTTCAAGAATTAAAAACCAAATCTTCACATGGAATATCCTGTCCTAATTTATAAACTTAGAGAAATTAAATATTTTTATATATCTAAATTCATATAATTTTCAGCCATGCAACCATACTTTGAAAGTTATTATATAATGTTCCCCTGTAAAAGAGGAAATGACACACAGACAAGGGACATAAGATCCAAGCAGGAGGGGTCATGACACACAAAAGTAATGAACAAAAGCCCCAGAATGAAGGAAAGACATGTCCCAGGATCAGGATGACAGGCCTAGAGAAAGGATATCTGGTTTGGAGCAAGAAGACAATAGCTCTGGCAGAAAGGTCTCCATGTGGGAAATATAAGTGACTGTTAGATGATCTATTGTGATATGCCACTTGGAGCAAAGAAAACTTCTGAAAGGTATATGGTAGATCTGAAGGAATATTTGGAAAGGAAATGAGGATAAATACATAGATCACTGTCTGATAGAATAATGGCAATTATTAATTCCAGGAAAAACAAAAGTTGTAAAAGGAAGGACATATAATTACAATACAATAATTCGCTTAGTGAATAATGTTTACTTAGGAATAATGAAATAAACAGATGTCATTGATTAACTGTAAATGTTAGATAACTATATTAAGAGCATGGGAAAATGGTTTTAAAGTACTTTATTAGTTATCTTTTGCTGCAATAACAAATCACCCCCAAACTTTATATCTTAAAACAATAAATATTTATTCTCCTTACACTTCCTGTGGATCAAGAATTTGAGAGCAGCTTAGCTGGGTGGCTCTGGCTCAGGGTCTCTCATGAGGTTATAATCCAGATGTTGGCTGGGTCTGCAGTCATCTGAAGACCTGGCTGGGCTGGAGGAACCACTTCAAGCTCAATCACTCAGTGGCTGTCAGGAAGCCTCGGTTCCTGAGTGGGTGTGGAATGGGGGCCTCAGTTCTTCACCATGTGGGACTCTTCTCACCCCATGGCAGCCAGCTTCTCCTAGTACCAGTGACCTGAGAGACAGACAGCCAGAGAGAGACAGAGGCAGATGAGACAGAGAGAGAGAGGGAGACCATGATGGAGGCCACAGTGCCTTTTTACGTCCTGATCTTTAAAGCTGAACACTGTCACTTCTGCTTTATTCCATTTGTCAGAAGTGAGTTACAGATTCCAGCCCACACTTAAGAGGAGGAGGATTAAGGCAAGCAAAGAGTATCAGAGACCATGTGGACATATTTTTGAAATCCATATAGGAATTTTTATCAATTATAAATCGTGTCAAAAGATAAACTCTAAATTTAACCAAAAAAGTAGTATAAACCTTTTATTTTATTTTGCGGTATGCGGGCATATCACTGTTGTGGCCTCTCCTGCTGCGGAGCACAGGCTCCGGATGCACAGGCTCAGCGGCCATGGCTCATGGGCCCAGCCGCTCCACGGCATGTGGGATCTTCCAGGACCGGGGCACGAACCCGTGTCCCTTGCATCGGCAGGCGGACTCTCAACCACTGCACCACCAGGGAAGCCCTAAACCTTTTATTTTGACATATGAAAGTCAGTACTATTAAAAATAGTTAAACAAGGAGAAAGTGGTTGTCTCTGAGGAGGAGAACTGGGGAGATCAGGAGGGGGAAGTAGGGGACAGTTTTTGTATTATTATTTTTGCAGCCCTCTCACGACTATTTTATTAAAACTTTTTAAAATTAAAGGCAAAGAAATAAAGAAAGAAAATGGGAAATAGAAAAACCTTCTCACCATGTATCTCAGCATTATTTAATGCCATGTCTGTTTACCATCTGAAGCTTCCTTATATAACATTGGCATCACTTGTTCTATTGTTTGAGAATCCCAGACCTAAAGAAAGAAAAGGAATTTTAATGAGATTCTTTTCTCCAACTTATTTTTCTGAAAGGAAGGGAAGGGAAGGAAGGAAAGGAAAAGTAAGTGAAGAGAAGGGGTGGATATTGAGAGGGGAGAGGGAAGAGGGGAGAGGGAAGAGAGGGGAAGGGGGAGGGGGAAGAGGACAGAGGGGAGGAGGGAGAGGGGAAAGGAGGGGAGGGAAGGAAAAAAGGAAGACAGAACTTGTGTTCTCCTCAAGGTCACCATATCTGACAGCCCTTCAGTATACTGTGAAGTAAGGGAGCATTCATTAAATTTAAAAAGAATCATTATGAATCAAGGAACTTAATTAATATTTGTTGAATGAATTAATGAATTTCCAAAGACCTTAACACACATATCCTGTCAGTTGTCCTATATTATGGACTTTTCCCTATATTTGTAGGAAAAATCTATCTGCAGGCTTTCTTGTTTTAATTTCTATATTGTGTATATTTTTATCTTTGTCTCCATGGCACCAAGTATTGCTCCAGGTATATAACTTTTGAAAAGGCGTCTGTCCCATGCTGGCCTGTGCTCTAGAGTGGGCAACCATCCACTTACTCTAAGGAGGATCCAGGTGAGCTTGTCTCTCTCCTAGCCTCTCATCTGTGTTCTATTTAACGCTCTCTCTTCCTTCAGACACTGTGGTGACTCCTGGAAACACTTTCTTTTTTCTCCTATATGGCCACACCATTGTAAATGTGTTGAGTTTCCCACATCAAGACATGCCGTATTTTTGTTTGTTTGTTTTGTATCAGTGAGGATGTATATTCAGCCCTAAGTGACAGAAATGATCCAGTATGGGTTAAACGAGTAGAGAATTATACTTTTCTCACATACAAAGTGGTCAGGAAATAGGCTGTATCTGTCTGCTTTTTCTTTTCCATGCAGCCGTCTTGGGATGTAGCTTCCATGCTCATCATTGTTGCCTTAAGGTTTCAGGATGGCTGCTCCACCCCTGCATTGCTTCCACATTCCAGAAAGAAGTGGAAGATTAAAGGCAAAATATGTAAGCCGGTTAAGTCTCTCCACCATTGAGTAGCTTTCTCAGAAGCCCCGACTCGTGACTTTCACTTCTCTCTCTTGACCAGAACTGTGTTATCTGAACACCCCTCGATGTAAGGAAGGCTGGGAAATATGCAGTGAGATTTTTGGTGTGTGTCAGGGATTTACTGCTGTTTGCTTGTTCATTTTTAACCTGGACTTACTGCTGCCATGGCAACGTTATGCCGAGACCTAAAGAACCACCCCCTGAACCAAGGCCATGATGCTGACTCGGAATCAGGAATGGTGGTAGTTTAAAGCCACTAGGTTTGGGGATGTATTATAATGCATCAAAGGCTAACCGATACACCTTCCCTAAATAAAATTAGGGCTATATATTAGTAATGGAGAAAGTAAGAAAGGATATTAGTTAGGCAGCTAGGCTGTTTCTATCATAGGGTTAGCCAATATTTCCCAACTCTGAGGTATTCTGGGGCTCAAAGGAACTGATGTCTTTCTTAATTGATTTTTAAAAAAAAATATTGATACCATGATAATTATTTAACTATTATTTTAAATTAAGCTGAGAGATTCAGGTTGCATATTGAGTGGACATGTACTACAGTTAATGGAGAGCAGAGGAGCACGCAGGGTTCTGTGCCCCCAGTTTCTTATTCAGAGGAACCCCACCAGCCATCATGGTGGTTTGGGCCATTATCAGGTATAGGCATTTTCATTTTTAGTCATATATTTTTTATTTCATGCCCAGGTGAGACTGGTATTTAGATGGGAGGACAAAGAAACGCTGATTGGAAAAAAGTTGAGATACCTAAAAATCACATTAAGGTCGTCTTTGCCAGATCTGTGGGCTACAATCACATTAGCTATTCCTCATATAGCAGGGAAACTTTCCATGACCCTTCAGGAGCCAGTGCCAAAAAGGAAAACATATAGCAGTGATTATTATATCCAAGTTGGCATATGGCATATTATTTATTGAAAGAAAGACTAACCATACTTCCACAGTGTATTTTGGAAAGAAATACATCTAAATATGAGTCAGAAATCTTCTCTCATCTTTACTCATTTGGAAACACAACACAAAAATTATAAACATAAGCTATTAAATTTGTGTGCAAAATGCAAGAATCCCAAGTATCGGGTCACAGAAATTAGTATTTTGTGGTGTCTATATTGAACTCTGTAATATGAAATTATATTTCAAACTACAGTTTTAGATATAGTCATTACCAAAACCAATCATGATATTTGATATTAATTTGATATTAATTTGATATTAATTTAGTGTATGTCAGTGTGTTTCTTAGTAAATGAGGAAATTTAAAAATAATACTTTATATGTAATCAACTAATACTTCAAATGCCATATATATGCATATATGTGTACATATATATATACATATATTAAGAGATCTATTTCTATATTTCATAGTTACTTAATTTGTATTTTACTTAATGTTGCCTCTTTCACACAAATGCATGAGGGTAAATGATGCCTCCATGGGTGGCAGAGGATATGAACAATAGGCCCCCAAAAATGTATTGGCTTGGCCAAAAAGTTCGTTCAGGTTTTTCGTAATGTCTTATGGAAAAATCCAAATGAATTTTTTGGCCAACCCAATAACTAATCAAAAGAATTCTGCATGGAGACATGTGGCTTCAGGGGTGCTGGTATTTTCTCAGACTTCACACTGTTTATCTCGTTCATAAGTTTGATTCTGCATCAGTTTCTTGCCATTGACTGAGGATGAGGCACTTGCTGACTTAACCACTGAGGCACTGGGATCCCAACTGCTTGCCCCCCACCCCCGACCAGGGTTCAGTTTTCTCAGTCTTGGGAGATCACTTATTCCCCAAGTTTTGCAGCAAGGTGTTTCTTCTTTGTTTCCAAAATGACCTTTCCTTAGCAAATCCTTTTTGTATTGTAGGCTCTTTGGGAGTTGAGGGTAAAACTAATTTGGCAGGCATGATTCTTATTAGAATTTATTTCCAATAAGCCAGCATCTGATAAAGAGGGATTAATCCAATGGAGAAATGCTGACATTTTCAGAGGTTAAACAGGACAAAAAGTAATGAAGTCCGTCTTCTCAGTCTTGACCAGAGGGATGATGGGAGTCTGGAATTCCAGACTTTGATGTTCTCAGCCAACAGCCCATTTAAAATTAATTAGTATAAAACAACGATGCTCTGTACAGGTGCAGGAGAGCCTTCAAATAAGGAACACCACATGCTTCACAGCTAAGTACTGACCTGATTCATGATGGCTATGCTCTGTGAACATCCCTGTCTGTGGGCCTGGTTTCCTTTTTTAGTACCAGGCACCAGGGCAGAGAGGAGTCACGTGGCTTCCCCAGCTTCCCACAAAATTGTAAAGAATAATTAATGAAGGGCGAACACTGGAACCTATTTTCAACCCACTTGATATATTTGCTTTTTCTAGATGTACAGCTGAGATTTCCCAAATAACAATAAATGTACATTCTTTAGCTAATTGTCTGTTGCTTTAACTATTATTACTATTGGTTAATAATAATACTGCATACTACCAATACTCCGCATTACTATCGTGTACCGCCTCCAAAGGCACACTATTATTATTAATAGCAGAGTATAACTGATTTCACTGTTTTTAAGGGTCTAGACCCTGGAATTCAGGCTGCTAGTGTTCAGATGTTTTTCTTCTTTCATTTCCTAACTCTGAGTTTAGGCCAGATACTAAGCCTTTCTCAACTGGTCATCTCACCTGGAAAATGGGTATCATACTTGTTTTGTGATCTTTAAGGAATATTACAGACAACTTTTAAAAAATTATTTCCTTTTGGGCATATGATAGGATTGCATTTCCCCGTCTCATCTGAAGGTGGGTGTGGTCATGTGACTTGCACTCATGAGTGAAAGTGATTGGTATATATCTTCCAGACAGACATTTTAAGAGCCAGTGAACAACTTGCCATGTCCTCTGTCCCACATTCATTCTCCATCACAGTGAAGGGTTTTCACCCGAGTCCCTGAGTGACCACGTTAAGCAGACTTCTCAGACAGCCCATGATGGGCATGTAGCATGAGTGACAAGTAAATCTTAGTTGATTTAAGCACTTGAGATTTTGAATTACTTGTTTATATAGCATAATCTATCCTATCCTGATCTAGCTGCAGAATAATCCAGTTAGTCAGGGTAGGTTAAGTTATGCTACTCTAACACACAGCCCCATAATGACACTATGTAGTTTCTTCTATGTGTACATCGTGGGTTGACTGGGGACTCTTCTCCATATCGTCCTCACTCAGGGACTCAGGTTGACAGAATAGCTGGAAATTCCTGGTTGTCATGGCAGAGGGGAAAGAGCATGGTGAACCATATGTTGGCTCATAAAGCTTCTTCTTGCAATAATGCACAGCGCTTTTGCTCACATCTGGAGGGCCCCAACTAACTGAAAGAGTGCAGGGGACAGTAATCCTACCTCTACTTTGGAGAACTGTAAGTGCTATCAGTAATATATTAGTGAACAGCACTAACATTATAAATAATATTATAAATCTTACATCTTTTCTCCATTATCTCCATAATCTAACATGCATATTACCTATAATATTACCAACTTAAAATTTTATATGTTCCTATGTAAATAGCCTAGGTAAGAAAGTGATTTGTAAGCAATTTACATCTTAGTTCCAGGGTTAAAAATATTTGATCATATCTCTCCAGGTGGAAGTTTTTGTAATTTGGACAACTTTTATTAACTTTTATAGAAAGTATTCCTTTAGAAAGAAGAAAAAATTGTGAGCTTTATTTTCTAGAATACTTAGTTATCAAGGTCCTTTTGGAAAATGTTAAGCCTTGAGGTTCAAGGACATTTAAAGGATCAGCAACACAACTTCTCCAGTTTTCACTTTTCTCCATTCTAGTTTATCCAAAAAATGCTCATTGTGATTATGTTCTAATGCAAGTTATAATCATTTGTGTACTGCCTGCCATGTATACCTCATTACCAGTCTGCAAAGAAATGACTGTACAAATTATTACATTTGCAAGATTGACTTAATTGAAGTTTGTCTTGATTTCAAATCTAAATCTTATTAATGTATGCTCAAATTTATTAGTTGGTTATATATGTCATATTGGCTACTAATTTGATTTTTAAAAATAGAAGAAAATAATAGGAATAATGTCCCTGATACCATTGCCATAATTTTTCTCATTTTGATAATGAATCCATCCAGAATGAAGCCAATGCTTCATTCTAAGGAGAAATGGGAGATGTTATTAATATTAATGAGCTCCCTGCATGACTTGGGTAGCCCACAATTTCTTAGGTTCTGGTGCAGCATGACTAACTGGCTTAGTGAATTTGTTGGGTTGGGAGACAGAGGTGTGTTTTGGGTGGTGGGGTCCATAACTCATCCTGAGTAAACTACATGGTGGTGAGGTGGGAAGAACAGGTTGTTATCTGCAGCCACTACGGCAACGGAGTTAAACTCCTGGGGCTGGTGTTTCATCTGCCTATCATCTACTGGTGATGGAGGAGAATCCACAGAGGGATCCAAAGCATTTTGGAAAGTGCTCCTTAGAGATAAGAAGTAGGCCAGAGGCTCTGATTGGGACCAGTAGCTGGGTGGTTTGTAGACAAGGAAAATAGTTTTAATAGACTAACTGGCCATGACTGGCCACCAAGTATGTGTGTGGGTGTGTGTGTGTGTGTGTGTGTGTGTGTGTGTGTGTGTGTGTGTGTATTGGTGGAGCTCCAAACCAAGGTGGAGCTGTGATTATGGAAGGTGGGCAGGGCTGGAACAGAATCTCTGTGATGACACCCATGCAGGTTTGGTCAGGAGACGGCATAGCAACTCTTGGTCCAACCACTTCTTAAAGTACTTTACATACATTAACTCAATGTTTTGAGCTCTGTGGTGTAGATGTTATTATCACTTTACAGAAGAGGGAATGGAGACATGAAACACTTGTATAACTTTCCCACAGTCACTGAACGTCTAAGCCCAGGAACTCAGGCAATGAGACTTCCGACTTAGCCACCAGGCCCCATCAGTGTTGCTCTTCTGAATCCCTGCTCAGAATGGCACTGGTACCCATGAGCTGCTATCTGGATATACTTAGAAGGGGCAGAGTTAGGCAGATCCACTCCACGGGCTGTGCTCAAGTCAGCCCCTCTTCCCCTCTCCACCATCACCTAACACTTAGGCTCTATTTTTGAGCTTGGCTCTCAAACAGAATGAATTTTGTTTTCTGAAAAACAGATTCATTGGTAGAGACTTACTACCTTCACCTTCCATCTAACTGGTCTAATGAGGAATAGGTTCCTTCACTTGTGCATCTCAAGGAGCAAGGATTGGGTCTTGGTCTTTTACTTAGTTTGACCCATTTCCTCTGCTGTAACCATCTTGACAATGAGAACAGCATTTTTGGCCAAGCTTCTAAAAAAATAGTAGATTCTCCTTCATCCTTTTTCCAGGAAAATGGGTCCCATACTGACCCTAGAAATGTATAATGCAGGGAAGAGCCCCAGTGAGCCTCTGCAGAACAAAGTAAGTCCGTCTTTCTCAATTAAAACAAAACTCAGCAAAAAGCTGCACCCAATTCATAGTTAAGCTCTCAGAAACTGGACTCATTAGAGCCCCTAACTAGTGACAGCAACACAAATTATCTCACGACTCCCAGAGCCTTGCTTTTGTCACAGATCATGGCCAGACAACTGTCTCCTTGGCAGGGGAACATCTCTGTGTAATAACTGGCTATAAAGACCATTAGTGGTGACACTCCTTCTGCCTCTGATCTGCAATACGCTCCAATTACCATTGACAAGATATCAGAAGATAATCTACTACCAGCCAGGAATATTGAAAGCTTCAGCTCTGCTGTTTGAAAAGGGTAAAGGATAGAAAATGTTAATTTTACCCAATAAGATAATTTTTCTTTAAAGTAAACAGTTGAGGTGCAACTATGGAAAGAAAGTAAAAAAGAAGAAAATAAGATGGCACTACCCCTAACTGCTTCCTAGATTCTCTCTCTCTCTCTCTCTCTCTCTCTCTCTCTCTCTCAGTCTACTCTAAATCTGTCTCTTACCCTATGTTTACTTTAAATTCTCTTTATCTTCCCCAAGATTCAAGACAGCAATTAACACCTATAACAGAAATTTAAGGGATGTCAATTACCTGGGAGTTCTAATGGCAATTAAAATGTTATCAGGATAAATATAAATTGTAACTGAAGAAACAAGAAAAACAATATCACTTAAAAATCTTCAGTGACATTTTAATGCTGGAAACAAAACTTCCCAGATCTCACAGGTAATGCTTTGTGCATAGAGAGAACTTTTAAAGTAAATGTCACATAGGACAGGGAGGGCCCACCTACTTAGAGGGGACCGGGCGGATTTTTCAGAGCCTCCAGGCCACAGCACTGGCTTCTCAGAAGAATGTGGGTTTATATATGGTCCACGCCTGGAGAACTGTAGTAGTCAGGGTTCTGCCAGGAAAACAGAGCTACTATGAGTAATATGAAATGAGGGCTTTATTACGGGAATTAGACCTGATGCAAAAAAATGTGGCAAGGCTGGGGAAGTGCAGATCTGGAGAAGGAATCGGAGAATCCGAGAATCGACTGCTAGTCTGACTGCAGCTCTGGTGTGGATGACATCAGAACTTGAAGGAACATTCTGTAGCCAACATTCAGGTCACAGGGTGGGATCCTAAAAGAAGGAGCCCACGGAGAGGCTGTGGGCAGCTGTTGCTCCTGTGTAGACCTCACCTCCACAGTCAAGCATCTGGTGGTGGGGCTGCAGCTGGCGTGAGGACGAGGGACAGGACCAGGTGCTGCGGAGATGGGGACCAGTTCGATTCCGCCCACTGCTTCATCTTACCACCCCGACCTTTGGCAAGTAAGGGCTTCTGTTTCATTTCCTCCTTCCAAGTATCAGGCAAGTTCTTCTGTGGCCAACCCTAAGTGGAATCAAGCAGAGAAAGGATTCTTGGAAACACAGTTCCCGGCGTTAGCCAAGTTGACATCACACAATCGAGCCCTCTGACTGTACGGTAGCTCACTGTACCTCAAGCTATCCGGCTATTTCGTATTTCAGTAAACATGTCCTGAGTACTCATCACTATTCTAAACATTAGCATATCACAAAAAAACATGTTTTTGACCTTTAAGTAGCTCGTAGTCTAGTTAACAGAAAGAGACATAAGTGAATAAAAACAAAAATTCAATGACTTCAATGGGATAAATATAGTATTTCAGTTATGAACAAAACTATTTAAAAGAACAAAGAACAGACTCGAAGGGAGTCAGAGAAGTTTTTCATTGGGTATAAAATGGTAGTTAATACAAGCTAGCAATTCAGCTCTTAGGCATCTACCTAAGAGAAATGAAAACGTGTACAAACAGACTTAACATATAGCAGCATCAGAAATAATAATACCAAACCAAAACAATGCAAATGTCCATAAACTGGTGAATGGAAAATCACCACTTAGTATATGCACACAACTGAGCACTTTGTAGCCACCAAAAGGAACAAAGTACTGACACGTGTAACAACATAGGGGAACTTCAAAATCATTATACGGAGGGATATGTGCCAGAAATGAAGATTTGTGCTTGCCTGGGGCTGAGATCGTGGATTGATTGCATACAAGGATGGGGGAATTTAGGGATTGAGAGAGAGAAGTGTTCTTACATACTTGTATAAATGTGCTAAAACCATTGAACTCTGCACTTAACGAGTGAATTGTGGGATATGTGAGTTGATCCTCAGTAAAGCTGTTAAAAATGTTACTGTTTACTCACTTGGTAGAGGCTATGGCAGAAACCCTAAGGTGATTCAAACTTTGTGTGAATTCTTTGAAAGTCTGGGTCTAGTATTTGGAGACCCATTATATTAGTGAGGCTAATGCTAGTGGCTGTAACAGATAAATTTCAGTACTTTCATGATTTAAAATAATAAAAGTTGTTGCTATACGTCTTTAATGGATGCTCCCCATTGGTAGGCAGCTCTCCTTCAGATGCTTTTCAGGCACCCAGACCCTTCCCACCTCGTGGTTCTTCTATTTCCAACGTAGATTCTAAGAATGTGTTGTTCATTGGCATCAAGCCAAAGGAAGATAAAGAGAGCATGGAGGTGGTGTTGGTGGTGGTGGCAGGGCTGGTGGGGCTGGAAGTGACAAGCTTTGCTTCCACTCACATTCAGCTGGCTAAGGCTCCATCATAATGCCATGCCTGTGGGCAAGGAGGTCTGGGAAAGCAGTCTGACTGTGTGCCCAGGACAAAGAGGAAACATTTCATGAAATGCTAGCTTGTTCGACTCTATCAGTCAGCTGCGCTTCCCTTCCAATCTCTTTTTACTTACTTGTTGGAGGTTTACAACTGTTGCACAGAGGCATACTGGGCAGTCTCTCGGACGCCAGCTCCATTGATCACTGATGCTAAAGAGGGCATCCTTCCTGACAGTATGGCCACGAGCATGGCGAGGCTGATCAGACAATACATTTTTTGCTGCATCATTCCGTACAGCTCTTTATCTGGAATGAGATACAGAAAACGAGGAGCAAGATTGCTCTGATAACCTGAACTGCTCTGTATTATAAATTAGACGGAAGCAGAAACTACAAGCATCATCCCTCTATGACACTTCTTTTATCTTTGGGGACTTGGGAGTTAGTGTGAGCCCTGCTCCTGTAACAACTGGGAGAAATGAGTGAGCTTAGCTTTCCAAAGGGCCTGTTTGCAGTGATAGAGCAGGCGTGATGATGGCGGAGCTGAGCAAAGTCCCTGTCTGAGCAAAGGGACAGCTGCTATTTACAGAGCAGATCGATGCAACCGCGTATGTTACCAATATTCCAGTTAATTAGAGTTTCCCACCCAGGGACCACAGGGAGACGTCATAAAAACAATGGTGCCCCCTTTGTTGACAGACCCTAAACTATTTCATGCTCAGCTCTACTAATTCCCTGCCTCATAAGGAAATTATCTAAGAGAGTTTATTAAAGCTTTCAGCATCCTCATAAAACAGTCCTAGTGTGGTGAGAAGAGGATACTGATGGAGTGTCCATTATCAGCTGTGCGTGGGATCTCAGAGAAGAGCTGGATACTTGTTACGTCTTCATGATGCAAGGGCAGAGGTGCTTAATTACACTGAAGCACTATTATCCCAGCAGCACTTCTGTTATCACTATAAACACTTGAAATCTTCAGGATGAAGTGCCCTGATTTGATAATGGTAATTGACTGGAAAGGAGCACTGAAAACTGGCTCTGCTCGTACATTTATACTTCTCTTAGGATCTCAGGTGTTCCTGCCTAAAACCTTCCGAGGCTGTCCTTCCAGCCCCAGCCCTGTGTGATCAGGCCCTGTCTCCCTCCCCAACCTCACCCCACCTTCCCCTCACTCATAACATCCGTTCCACCCTGGTCTTTTCTGTGTCTTCCAAACAAAACCAAGGGCAGTCTGCCCCAGTGTGTTTTGTACTTGCTGTTCTCACTGTCTGGAGTCTCTTCCCCTGCAAGACTGGCTCTTCTTTACTCCTTAGTTTTCAGTTGAAATGTCACCTCCTCAAGGAGGCCTTTCTTCACTATTCAGTATAACATCATCCACCCCCATTACATCATCCTGTCTTATTTCCTTCACAATAATTTAAGCTAACTTAATTTCTCTCCTTGCTTCTTGTCTGTCCCTCCCAAAAGAATGTTAATCTGGTCTCGTAAGGGCAGAAATCTTTTCCTGCCTTGTTCACCATTATTCCTAGAACCCAGAACAGTGCTGGGTACATAGATGTATGGAAATAGACAAAGACCATCCAAATGAGGATAAGCAAAGGCTATTTATTCAGAGCTTGTTATAGCAAGGGAATCAGGCTCCGTCACTTGCATTTGGCAGAGACTCAAAGGCAGGCAGAAGAGTGGGAAAACTTGATAGTGGGAAAAGAAAACCAGGAAGCCATGTTGGCATGGGGAAGCCAGAGGTGAGAAGCAGGGCATCCTATGTGATAGGATATTGGGGCACATTTGGCTTTTTCCAGTTGCTTCCAAGTTGGAAGTAGGAGCAAAATTTAGGAAAGCTGTCGGTTACTGATGAAGTCCTGGATGTTTGGGGCAGACGGCTGCAGAGGTTGTGGTTTGGCTTCCTGCGGTGGTTGCTGGGGATTGTGGGTCAGAGTTCAATTTTTCTATATATTTTTATGTATTTTTCAGATCATTATCGCTTAGTATTTTCAGTCTATCAGAATCAACTCAATGCAAATTTGTCACCTTGCGGTCATCCCTTGCATCTTCCGAGGCTTTGATTTTGCCTCTGGCATTCATTATCTTACCCATTCTCATACCTTCCTTTCCTTTTTCCCAGTAGTGTCTCTGCTTTCTCTGTGGCCTCTAGGCTGGCTGTTTATCTCAAATGGCTATTTATTTTGGGACTCCCACATCTGTCAGGCTCACACTTCCTGCCAGTATCACACCACTGTTCTCTGAATGGGGAGGATTCCCAAGTGCTATAGTCCACCTCCAATCTCTATTCCTTGCCTTTTGCTCCTTATTCAACACCCAGGATTTCCTTTTCAATATCTATCCTCTTTCATTCCTTCTCCATTGGCATCCCCTCTGCTATGCATGGGATTCCTTTCCTTTCTTTCTGTGTTGGGATTACACCCACTTCAGGTCTTTTCTGCAATGTTCAGACCACCCCACTGCACTTGACCGCTTCTGAAATGTGATCCCTTTACTCCATCTCTTGCCTCCATCTCAGCAAACATCACCGAGAATCTCCAGATGACGAGTACCTCCAAGGGTCAGCGTGTTTTCTTTTCCGGTCCTCTCTTACCACCAAAAATAACACTGTCTCATAAGGGACATAAATGGAGGGCAGCATACTTCCCACTAAGTTGCTTTTAATTCTTGAGATTTGATGATTCTCCATCAGATGCTAGCATAGTAAGAGGCCTTCTGCTCACTCATCAAAGACTTCCTTACTCAGAGACCTGCCCTTTCACAGCTGAGTTGAAGCAGAACTGAGTAAAAGAATCTCTACACTGTTAGAGGCAAAACCTTTAAAAAAGAAAGAAAGAAAAAAAAAAAAAACACGCAAAAAGGGCTTAAGGTTCCTAACAGTGCTCCTTAACCCCCAGGTTTAAATGGCTTATTGCTACAGTTGGCCTATTAGCTAAGCATTGCTTAGTCATAATTATCCTGATGTAAACTGTATATACGCTCTCCATTTTCCTCTTTAGGGTGTGAGGACTCAGAGGACAGGAATGAAGTCTGACATAGTTTATGTATACAGTCAAGTCAGGGCTGGCTCACTGCGAGCACTTTAAGGCTATTGATAAATAATGCACACAATGGATCTCTGGTTTGGAACTGAATTAAACCTGGAGTTTAAACACATTCTCCCTCTGGTTACATCTGCTTCATATCCTAGCAAAATGCATCCGTGAAGTTCTGTATAAGTGACTAGAGGAGTGAGAAACAGCCCCAGAGAAATAAAGTTTGTGCATTCTGAGCTATTGAGGAGCTTTTTCCTAGAAACATAAATTTGCCGCTTGAGACAAGGGTTCTGTGGCAGGCACAGCATTTATTTTCTTCCGGCTGATTTGGAAATGAAAAGACAGCTTCATAGAAGAGGCTGATCATTGGATTCTAGGAACGGAGAATGCAATTTTACAGCTGGCTATTCAGAAAGGGTGATGTGTTAGACCACAAGGAAGATACAATAATCCTACCCTCAACCAGCTTATAGTTTGTTACATGTCAAGTTCCAGGAAACTTACGAAAGAACCCCCATGGCCTGTCTTTACTTACCTTTTGCCGTCTCTCACCACTCCTGAGCTTACCATTTAAGGTCTAGCTATATTCATCACATATAAAATACTTCTTCCTTCCAGCCTTTATTTATAACATCAGTTCTATCAGGCATGCTCTGTCCTTTTCCCCTATTTCTCAGAGTGACCCCTACTCAGCCTACAAGCTGCATCTTGGGGATGCTGTCCTCCAGGAAGACTTAGACTGAGTCAAGTGCATCTTTTTTTGTTCCTGGATCATTCTGTGAAGAGGGCCAACATAATCCTTAGCTCAGTGTACTGCTATCATTATTTTCTTGCTTGTCTTCTCTGGCCTGTGAGATCCTCAGGGGTGAGAACTGGATCTTCTTCATCTTTGGGCACCAACCTGGTGCAGTACTGTGTCACTGGAGGTTTAACACAAATTTGATGAGTGAATAAATTGCTGGCTCTGGTGGTTGCATTTATAGGCGTCCACATACGCTTGTGGGTCCACATACCTACAAGATGTTTTTCTTTAATGTCAAAATTGCCTGAGATAAAATTATATGCATTGTTAATTTGGCTAATATATTTGGGAGTCCTTAGTGACTGCTAGTATTGAAGACGACAATCAGAATTTTGCTTTTAGACAGTTAATCTCGTGGAATATAACATTGATTTAGGTAAGGAAAGACTGGAATTGGGAAGATTGATAAGAGAGGATGGGGTTCTTGAGTATCATTGCGATCATAGAATTAGAAAAATAAGAGAGAATAGAATAAAAAAATAAGCAGATTCATAATATATATATATAACATATTATATATGTAATAAACATAAATAGAATATAAAAAGATGAATTATGTTTATCTTTGTATTGTTTGTTTATACCTTTTGCTCACTTTCCTGTAGTTTGTTTTTCTTACTGATGCTTATGTACTTTTAGTATATTAAGGATACTCTCTCATTTTTATGTTTGCAAACATCTCTTTATTTGCCTTTTAATTTTGTTTATGATTTTTAAACGTACATTTTGGCATATAAAGTAAAGCCCTTCATGTTTAATACCCACCTTGTATGAAACTTCAGGATGAATTCCTGCTTGTCACATGTTCTGAGTTAAGGAATTTGCTTTAACTTGAGAAAGAGGAAACTTAGGAAACCAGGATGGGCAAGAGAGGGGAAGGCTTGTGAGGTGCCTATGATTGTTGGCTAGAAGACAGGTATTTTCCCATGTCAGGAAATATTGTTTTATCAATAATTCATAAAAGTTTCCATCCTGAAGGACAGCTAAATTTTATTGAATTTTTCCTAGCATACGTTAAGCTGATAATATACATTTTTAAACTTCTCTAACCTACTGCTATATCATCAGTAGATTTCTTAATAACAAGTCATCCTCGTATTCTTGGGATAAACTCTACTTTATCAAGGAGAAGGATTTTTAAGGGTAACATTGAACTTAATTGGCTAAACTTTTATCTGGATTTTTTTCATCAATATCCATGGTGTAATTAGTTAATGAGTATCTCCTAAATTGGTATTATGTGGCAACAAGTATAAAGTGGATCTTTTCTGAAAACAATGTTTCTGTGGTCTTATAACGACCAATTATAAGAAATATATATTGTCTCTGAGAGATCCAAAATAAGCAATTTTGTAGGCAAGAATTCTGATTAATAGTTTTGTTACTTGGTTTTCCAAAATTGTTGGAAAACTTTTTTTTTTTTCTGTAACAGTTTTTTTCAAACAACAAGTATTAACAGAGCTGGGACTATAATGAAAAGATAGATATGGTCCTTGCACCAACTAATGTGGAAACAATTAGGGAGAGGATACAGAGAAGTAAATAGGCAATTATGAGACATTTTGATAAATGTGACAATAAGGGAGACCAGGATGCTTTGGGAGCACAGAATTTCCTGCCCACATTTGGGGTGCCACTGTGTGTGTGTGTGTGTGTGTGTGCATGTGCGTGTGCACGTGCACGTGTGTGTGTAGGCATGTTTGGGGTAAGTTAATATAGAATTCTCAAAAACATTGAAACTTAAACTTATTAATATTGCATGGCTCTAGTGCAACTAGGAAACATCCTTTTGAAATATGTTGGTTCAAAGAGTTGTCTGTAAAGTTTTGGTATAAAGGTTACTTAAGTTTGTTCATTAAAAAGGAAAAATATGGGCTTCCCTGGTGGCGCAGTGGTTGAGAGTCTGCCTGCTGAAGCAGGGGACATGGGTTCGTTCTCCGACCCGGGAGGATCTTACGTGCTGAGGAGCGGCTGGGTCCGTAAGCCATGGCCGCTGGGGCTGTGCGTCCAGAGCCTGTGCTCCGCGACGGGAGAGGCCACAGCAGTGAGAGAGAGGCCCGCGTGCCGCGGAGGGAAGAAAAAGAAAAAGGAAAGATACGTGTGGCTTTTTTTTTTTCCAATACAGATTGCATAAAATATTATGTTTCCTTCAAGTATAAATATATATGACCAATTTTCTGGTCAATCCAGTCAATTTATATTTCTTTCCAAAAAATTTAAAAATTTTTGAAGAAGTTTCTTTTTATTATCATACATTACTCAATGTTATCTCATAGGTTTTAATATCACTCCATCTATTGTTACAATGCTCTTTTTATGTCAAATTGTGTTAATTTGTATTTTTCTCTTGTATTTCTTAAGGATTGTAGTAGATAGAATAACCACTATGTACTGAGTACTTACAATATATTAGGCATGGGGTGCTAATTGGATGTCACACAATTTATCATCCTGTGAAAGAGAGATTATCATTATTGCCATTTTTGCGATAAAGAATCTGAGGATCAGGGAGGCTAAACAACTTGTCTGATGTCACACAGCTATGTAAGTGATGGAGCCAGGACTCATACCTAGAAATGTGTGAACTTAGGGATAGCTCTATTATATCTCAAATTTATAAGATTTCCCTGTATTTTCTACTGCTAGAGGAGGTCATTGAGAAGACATGACCTCCTACAACCCCGGCAATCTATCAGAGGCTCCTTACCCTGCCCTTAAAATGTACATTCTGCTTGGCCCCTCCCATTGAGGAGCACAGGCTCCGGACGCGCAGGCTCAGCGGCCATGGCTCACGGGCCTAGCCGCTCCGCGGCATGCGGAATCCTCCCAGACCAGGGCATGAACCCGTGTCCCCTGAATTGGCAGGCGGACTCTCAACCACTGCGCCACCAGGGAAGCCCCTATGGGAGCCATTTTTAAGGATGCAGAGTTGAGGGAGCATGTGTTTGGGGGACCATCTGGACTGAATACATGACTGAACCCTTTTGCGGCCTCTATGTAAACTTTTAAGATTCTGGAGGCAGGTGCCAAGAGCTACTCATCTTGAGAACAATGCCCAAGACAAGCGTCGCCTGGTATGTAAATTCCCCTGCTTATTAACCCTGCCCCCTACCAGTCTGGAGTGTTCTGCCTTTCTTGGGTCTCTCCTTGCCCTCCGTGTTCAGGGCCAGTTTTTGAACAAACATACACACACACACACACACACACACACACACACACACACAAATAATCTAGCTCTTGAATGTATCTATTAATTCTCCTTTTCTCTTTTCAAATCCATTAATTGCTCTTTTTATTCTGTTATTTTTTCCTTCTGCTTTTCATCATATTTTCATTTTTATTAATTATTTCACTTACTTTACTTTCTCCTTTAACATCTAAACCAGTAAAGGGTTGACTGTATAACTGAGTGCAAATTGCAGTATTCCATATATTTGCATCTGAAATAGTCTATAATCTAAATGTCGTGTACTTGAAATGTTTATTTTCTCTGTGAACAAATAATTAGTTAGAAGCATATAGAGCATTATTAAATATCAAAGAATTGAGTTTTGCTTCTTACTTTCTTTAACAATTTCTAGTTTTATTGAATAATGATAAAAGAATGTGGTTTGTACTTCTCTTTTGAATCCATTGAGTTCGATTTTCTATTGCTTTTTGTTTGTTTATTTAAATAGTTTTTGTGGTCTTGAATATGATATTGGGTATGGTCAAATTTTTCACTAAATCTAAAAATAGTTCCCTTTCAAAAGGGAAAATTAGCCTCTTTATATTGCTAAGGAAAATGAATACTTGGCTCAAATTTTGTAATCGTTGTTGAACTTGCCTTGTTTTCTATTGATTGTCCTTCGGCTCTATTTTATTTGTACTTTCATTTAGTGGTTATTTTAAAAAGAGACATATGGTTTTAAATTATACATGTGGATAACTTTAACCTTATAAAATCTCTTCCTATCAGAAAGACTGACTCTCTTTTATCTGTATGTGGAAGAAGGAATATGGCACATCTTTTAATTTTCTCCCCTCCACCTAGCCTTTTAAAAGTGTTAAAGACTAGGACTATTACTAAATAATTACCTATTTTGGCCAAAAAGCCTTCATCTTCAGGAATTGTTTAACTTCTATATTCAATTTTGAAACATTATTTTTGGTTGTTATTTAGGTAATATATTTAAATTGTTTCAACATTTATCACAACTTGTATCCTGGAGTTTGATTCATGAGTTTTCTTAGTAATATTTTGAGGAAGGGGTCATACCTGTTATATTTTCTGAGTTATGCAGAATTGAGAATGTCACCCTGACTTGCTTTAGTGATACAATTTTGCTGAGTATGAAATACAGACCCCACAGTTTGCTGTTGGAAACATAGAGACACTGTTTTACTAATCTGATACATACAACATTGTAGAGATGCATAACGCCAATCTTGATTTTGTTGATTTTGCCCTGCCTGAATGCTCCAGGTTTTCTTTACATTTTTTTTTCCTCTTTATTTTAGAAAATAAGCCTCAGGGGTTGGTCTAGATGTAGGTTCTTTTGAATTCCCCTAGAATTCGAAGAGGTATTTCTACATGTTTGAAGTTTTCAGGCTTGCTTTATGTCAGAAAAAAATTTCTCCCATTTTAGTTGAGATTATTTAATTTGTTTTGATGCTCTGTTTTCTGACATAGGAACATCTATAGTTCTTTGCTTGAGTTTGTTTTCTCTACATGTATTTATTTTTTCCTTCATATTTCTATCTTTATTTGGTTTACCTCTTCTTTCTGAGACAGGCTTTTTAACTTGATCCATTAAACAGCGCTTTGATTTTTTGCAGTGACCATAATGTTCTTTACTGCTTTCCATTTTAATTGTGTGAATTGAATTTTCCATTTTCATTTATTTTTAAATTTTATTTCAGCCAGGCTTTCTTACTTTCTTAGATCTCCTTTAATCTCCCTTTTTGTACTTATTTTCCTAGTTCTGATTTATTGATATTTGCCTTCTTCTTGAAAAGAAATGAAGATATATATATATATATATATATTCTAAATTTTTTTATTATGGATTGTAGATTTTTTTTAGATATATACCTTTCATATAAGACATTTGATGTCTTATATGTTAAAATAAAAAAAAAAAACTTATATTGGTGTTTGCAGATTAATTGTCCTTAAATGAAGAGTTTAAGTGTTTACTAATTTAAAAAGTGATTGACTGTCTTTATGTCCTACCCTCCCCTTCCATAAAATATAGCCAGAGATTGATTCAGACACTGCTCTATCTCCCAACTTACTTTTTCCTACCCCCATGCCCAACCTGGCTTATCCTGAAGGGCCTCCCTTTTCCATCCTGTCTTACAAAACTTATCCTTCTGTTCAGGACACACCCATCTCTAAACCTCCCACTTATCCTTCCGCACAGTGCATGCTGGGAGCTGTAGTCTCCTAAGGATGCAAAAAATGAGAAGCTGTTGGGGCCAGAGGTGGAAGGAGGGCCCTCAGGATGGCTCAGGAAATGATTTCTTAGCTTCTGGGAATTGACTGCCCATCTTTCTGAAGGTTCCAGCTCTTTCATCTAGGATATAGTGCAAAGAGTGAGGAAGAATCAGTCTTTTTGTGCCTTATCAGGGCCTGTTTTGAAATTTTCTGAGTATTGAGTTAGTATTGTATAGTCTAAGAATAAAGACCCTCACGCAATCCCCTGTCACTGTCATCAGTAGAAATTTCTCTCCCACTTGGTGTCATCTTCTCTTAACTTTTGTTTGCATTGTTGTCATTTTCCATCTTTAACTTGTTTATACCCTTGGACGTGTTTATAAAGGTAGAGAGAATGTGTGGCCAACTCCATTACTTTGCTATAATTTATCCTGGAAACCATGTGTATATATTCTAAGGACTAAGCTAAACTATTCTAAACTCCATAGAGAGAAAATGTTAATTACATGCAAGCAATAGCATTTGGATGGGCCCCTCCTTGACTGAATTTCACCATCACTAAACACTGAGGAAGCCAAGCCAGTCTTTACCCTCCTCTCAAAGAGCTATTTTTCAAACCTTCTCTGGTGGGCAATGTATCATTCTGTTCATAATTTATTTATACTTCTGAACGTCTCGGGATTTTCTTACCAGTCTTGGTAGACAGAAATTCTTTCATTGGCACCAAGGGAAAGCACTGTAGTGTGATGCTTAGGGTTCAAATCCTGGCCTCTACACGTACTGAAAGCTCTAGTTTTCTAACCATTGTGTGTAGTGTTTCCTCAGCTGTAAAATGGGGGAAGAGGGATAAAGTACCTTCAACATATGGATATTGTGCTGATTTAATACAGTTATTGTAAGTAATTCAATGGAGTAAAATGCTGAGAGGAGTATCTGACAAGTTGTAAGCGTTCAACATATGTTCCTCTTATTAAGAGAACCAGGCTTTTTTCTCAAATATTTTAAAAGTTATATACAACTTAAAACTTAAAAACCCGATTAAATGATATTCGTCTGGAACATCTCTTATAGCTGTTATTCTAACTTCTTTGCAAACTTCTTTGCCTACTTCCAGTAAAGTTGCAAAAGGAACTTACCAGTCTTTCTTACAATTTGATATTTGTCGGGGTTGTATTTCCCTCAAGCTCAAGTGATGGTGAGGATCCATTCGACTTTCCCTTCCTCCCCTCCCTGCCGTGCTGTGGGAGTGATGTTACTGACTATAAGGTTTTCATAAAATTGCTCACTGTCAATCCCGAGACACCCACAGCAGTGATTAACCCAGCATGAGCGTGGCTTTGCCAAATACCCTGATGAGATGTATGTAAAACTTCTAAAATAACTCCGTTCCTCTTCTCCAGCCAATGCTCCCATTAGGCAAGAAGAGGCTAGAAGTTGCTGAGGAGTGGGTGGTATGTGAGTACTTGGAAATGCTCTGATAGTTTATGGAGTTTATGATCCTCTCCTAGGTTTGTGTTTCAAAGCCTGGCCATGGCACTAGAATATAATATCCACAGCTGCTGGAGGCAGGTGGGACGACGAGGGTGATTCATTACATCTATAGGATGCAGGTTAATGAGGATGACTTGTCTTAGGGCCCCGAGAAAGAATAAACCCTCAAAGTCCTGCTCTGGCTTTCATTTGGTGGTGAGCATACCTGCCATTACAGTAAGTGGACCCGCTATTAACCAAATAACATGGTTTGATTGGGACTGTCCTAGTTTTAGCATTGGAAGCTCCATTTCCTGGGAACCCCCTCAGTTCTGAGCAAACCAGTACAGTCAATCACTCCATGTGGAATTAAGCTACAGCTTTGTCATTTAGAACAAGCTAAACTTGTGAACTTCATCAGGTCCCATGGCCTCCTAAGGCCTGATTCTTCTTTTATAAGGTGGAAATAACAGTATCTGCTGAGTAGTATTGCAAGAATCCAGTGCAGGAGTGTCCACTAACATGCTTTGTGTCTTGTGTGGTACTGTACCAACATCAGCAAGTGCAGTCATCGAAGATGTTGTTTCTTTGGGCCACAAGGGGCTACCTGGAGAATTCCAGAATGGAGATGGTTACACAAGGCTGAGAGCCTGTGTCCTGAGGACTTCTCCAAAGCCACAGTGAGCATGGCTCCAACACCAGTTGTCTCAGAGCTGGCAGAGAAAATGGAAAGAGGCTGGGGTATGGGGTGAAAATGAGATGTCGCAAAGATCCATAGCTCAGGATCCTGATGACCCCTAATTCTACTCGATACTTGCAGTGGGCTCTAGGCATCAATGTCCACCCGACCTTTTCATGTGGCCTAGTTTTGGCTTTTCTATCAGAATCTGTTCCTCTTGTATGCAAAAGGATCATTTTATGTAGAATCAATTGTCTCTCAACTCCCTTTCAGCTGTAAAACCACATCATACCAGAGCATCAGGCATCAGTCACAGTGGGAGATGGAGGGGGCCTCCCCACCCCAGTCCCTCTTAGGCCTTGTGCAGTGATCTTTTTACTTCATCTCCTATTTCTTTCATTTACTCACCACACTCTCTAGTTCTCCCCTCTGTAAATTTATTTGCTCTTGTTTTCCTGTTTGCCCCTAGACTATTAAGTTCCATGAGGACCATAGAATTTACCTGTCTTGTTGACTGTCATCTCTCCCATCAGCATGGGAGGTGCCCAGCCAATATGTGCCAAATGGATGAATGGACTGGACATTCATGGTTACCTTCTATGGATCACAAGTCACACTAGCTTTGTATTTTGGGGATGAATAAATAAGTGATGGAAACAATTACATGACCCAAGTCTGCAAAAAAATAACGCAAACCTTATGTCAGCAATATTTTAATTTTTTTCAAAACCAATCTTTATTTGGAATTAATAATGAGGAGAGCAAAAGATCTGAACTGTAGAGTTCTCAGATCCCTTTGATGCAAGGATGTTGCAGACTTTTAGAGGCCTGCAGATTGCAGTTCAAGCAAGAGATTGCTTATTGGAGGTTTGATCTGAAATGTTTATTGAACATTTGGTTCAACTGGTAGATAGCACTTACCCCAAACTCTTTTTTCTTGTCCTATCACAGGTTGTTAATATATTCTAAAGTGAAAGATGGTAATTAATTCAAGAGTACGAATGTGGTGGATTCTCACTCTTCAATGCCAATAAATTGCCTGCTATGACGCTCCTCTTCCCTCGTCCCCTGCATCCCCGTTCAGCCATTGGATGTTGACTGGCATCCAGACTGGAGGAACAACAGGGAAGCCCCCAGCAGGGTAAGGGAGAGTAGGGAGGGTGCGTACAACTCTCAGATCAGGGCTGCTTTCTCTATGATTAACAGCAGATGTTAGCTGTTAAACACAAACAGCTGATCCTTGATTTAAAGATAATTTGTTTATTATTATACTAAGCAGAGCCCATACATCTCTATTACAGGCTGATGAGATTCAAAGAGAATAGTATATGCTGGAAAATACCAGGAATCTTTCTAGTTTTATGCTCCCCCATACTCTGAAACACTAAGACATATTGACATTTTCCGAGAGGCTTATAAACCGTAAACAATCCAAGTTTTGTTATACATTAACTGTGTCTGGAGTTGCAGTTCCAAGTAGAAATCAGGCTTGACCTTGAAAACCTACCAAGCAGTGTGTTTAGGTGCTGGCTGAGTCTTGAGCTGAAGGCCTGTGTCCTTTCAAGTGTCTTGTGTGCCTACGATTCCGCCAGTACACATTCTCAGGGAGGGAGCTAAGCCCCTTGACGGATGTTTGCACAGCTGTAATCATTATAAACCAATGACTTCATATATTTCAGCAAATGAAATCATGTTATTTTATTTTGTCTGCCTTGCCTCTTCTTTGTGCCGCCAAATCGACAGTGTGTCATTTATCTTGGCTCATTTCTGTTGAGATGAGATTTAAAGAAGAGCCCAATTATAGCATCTGAGAGCACTGTTCTTCCCCACCCCAAACTGTTTTTTTCCTGTCAGATGGAAAAAAAAAAAAAGCTGAAAATATAAATAGTTAATGGACTGATATAAGAACAAGTGAGTACTAAGTTCCTGGAATGCATTTCTTTTCTTAGGAATATTAAGGCATAATTTACATGTAGCAAAATTCACATTTTATAGGAATATGGTTCTTGGAGTTTGGGCAAATAAGTAGTGATGTGACCACCATAATCACAGATAGAATATTTCTTTCACCATCACCCTAAAAGTTTTACACTTCTTTGCAATTGACACCACTCTCTATTACTGCTGAATTTTCTGTCCCTATAATTTTGCCTTTTCCAGAGCGTCATATAAATATAGTCATACAGTGTGCTGTCTTTTTTTAATTGAAGTATAGTTTATGTACAATATTATATAAGTTACAGGTGTACAATATAGTGATTCACAATTTTTAAAGGTTATACTCTATTTATAGTTATTATAAACATTGGCTATACTCCCCGTGTTGTGCAATATATCCTTGTAACTTATTTTATACCTAATAGTTTGTACCTCTTAACACCCACTCCTATGTCGTTCCCCCCTTCCCTCTTCTCACTGGTAACCACTAGTTTGTTCTCTGAGTCTGCGTCTTTTTTTTTTTTTTTATCAGTGTGTAGCCTTTTGAGTCTGGCTTTCTTCACTTAGCTTGATGTTTTTGAGATGCATCCATGTTGATACATGTATCAGTATTTCATTTTTTTCTGACTGCTGAGTAGTATCACACTTTTGTATCCATTCCCAAGCCAGGGACTGAGTTAATTTCAGTTTGGTATTATGAATAAACCTGCTTTAAACATCTTTTCACAGGTCTTTTTGTGGACATGTTTTCATTACTCTTGGGTACATACCTTGGAGCGGGATTACTGGCTGATGTGGCAACTATATGTTTGACTTTATGAAGAAGGCCAAACCCTGTCCAAAGTGTCTGTTCTATTTCACATGCCCACCAGTTATGGATGAGAGATCCAGTTGCCTCTACCTTCTTCCCAGAGCTCGATGTTGTCAGGTTTCTTTTATTAAAGTCATTCTAATTGGTCTGAAGTGGTATCTCACTGGCATTTTAATTTGCATTTTATAAATGACTAACGAAGCTGAACATTTTTTGTGTGCTTCTTGGCCATTTGTACATCTTCTTTGGAGAAATATCAATTCAAATTCTTCTCATCTCTTTCTCTATTTCATGCTCTGTCCATTGTGGTGAGAACCTGTAGACTTTTATTTCACTCTTTGGTTAAAGGCCCTTCTTTTCTTCCATGCTGGGTCTAGAGGAAATGGGATGTAGCTAAGAAAGCTTGTTTTTAATCATATCTGTAAGTGTGTCTTCTTGTGTAAAGCCCCATCACTTCAGAGAAGGAAAAAAACCTGCTCCTGGCTCTACCTACATAACTAGGAATTTATTTCTAAATCAGACTGCCTTCGCAAAGATGACTTATGTCGTTCAGTAAACAAACACGTAAAAATCATGCAAAGCATGGGAGACTCTACTCTAGAGAGAAGAGGAGCCATGCATAAAATACATGTGCTAATAGCTCCATGACTGACTTGGCCCACATTTATGAAATGATGGCTTTTCGTATCTGGTCCATCAATTGTCTGGGTTTAAACTCTGATTAACCCAGACATGGATAAATTACATTCATCTTGAATCCAGATGGCAAATGTACTTATGACTTCTGGTACTTGACTGCCCTGCCATCCTGGTAAAGTTGCATACAGCTGTTAACTGAATCATATGTGTTGCATATATGGGAGAGATGCAAAATATCTGGGATGTGAAGAATTTATTTTGAGTATAAGTTCTTTGTGTACCATTGCTAGTGTCTAGCCAGAGGATGCTACAGCTATGACATAGTTGGTCCAATAATCGTGCCCATCTAAATAACTAAATCACATTGATGCATAATTTCTATGAACTATTGTTTCACTCTTAGTTACTTGCATTGCAAAATGTTCTGAACCAGAGGCTAGGTCAAATCATAGTGTATATGGTAGACCTAGCTCAGCTGGGCAGAGGACATACCATTAATACATTTATTTACTTAGTGAATATTTATTAAAAGCCTGTGCTGTGCCAACAGCTCTGCCTGATGCTGAAAGATAGTGACAGGGATAATGGGCTTTGCAGAAACAAAGCTTTGCCTTGTGTTTGGATCAGAAGCTGTTAGAGGAACCATCAGTACAAATTTGGTAAAAGCAGTTGCTACAAGACGAACAAACTGAACTGCTTTCTCTCTCACCAGAATTTTTATATATTATATAGAGTTGCTCTGTCCACTGTGGTAGCCACTAGCCATGTGTAGTGCCTCAAATTTAAATGAATTAAAGTTAAATAATATCTAAAATTCAGTTTGTCAGTTATCCTAGCCTTATAGTAAATATTCAATAAGTCATGTGTCTAGTGGCTACTGTATTGAATAGCACAAATATAGAACATTTCTAGCATCACAGAAAATTCTATTGTTCAGCCCTGATGTAGAAGATGGAATGAAAAAACAAACAAACTGGTGAATTCATTTACAACTTGATTAATATCAGGCACAATTTATGAGTTAACACTATTTCCTACTAGAGACACATTTATGAGGGCAAGAAGTATTCTAAAACATGTTTTACAAGCTTTGAAGTTACAAAAAGACTTTGCAGTTAATTTAAAAAGTTGTCGCATCCTGTGTCCTGATGTTCTTTATACTGAATGTTAGAAAAGACAGTGAGCCAATGCAAAACTGATAGTATGGATTATGGCTGGGATTACTGACTTCACCAGAATCCATTCTCCTCTTTTTTTTTTTTTAATGTAATAATATAGTGCTACCTGGCTGACCATCTACACTGCAGTACCTACCTTCCCTTAGAGCTGGGTGTGGTGATTTGGTTCTCACCAATGGAATGTGGACAAACGTGCCATCACTTCTGAACAGAGTCTTTCAGTGGGCTGGTGTGCTTCCTTCATATTCCTTTTTTCTTTGCTGCAAGTCACTTTCTATACCATGGCTTCCAACGGCTGGAAAAGAAAGCCACTCTAAGTAGGGCATGGTGGAAAAACATAAGAAGAAGCCCAAGTCTTTAAGGTTGTGTGGAGTCAAGTGGTCCAATAACGTGAAAGTCCAACTGATATGTAAGAGATAAATACATTTCCACTTTATTCGACACAGTGCATTTTGAGGTCTGTTAGCAAGTTATTACCCTAATTTGCATTAAAGCAGATGCAGACTTAATTTTTTTTGGAAATTTTTTTCAGCCTTAGATGTCAGTAACAACCACATTACCATGAAAAAAATAAACACATATCACTTTCCCTGAATAAACATCACTTTTATCCTCAGTGAAATTGCTTCATATCATTAAAAGGTTCTTGTCTTAGGTTGGATTTCCTAGAAGCAGAGCCTGGGTTGGGGATTTTCCTGCATTTTACTGAATGAGGACTCTCAAGAGAAACATAAAAGCAGTGAAGAAAGCAAAATGGGGAAGAGGAAAGAGCCATGAGAAGATGCAGACTCATCTGGATACTAGCTTCAGCTTGATTCCATAGAGAGCTCTAGAGTATACATCTCACCACAGAGTTGTCCCTGCTTGAGGCAGCGTTCAGTTTTTTGAGCCTCTATATTAGTCAGTCCTTGGCTGATGGAACCTCCCAAGCATTTCTAGGAGGACAGGCTCTAATTGAATGAGGGAAAAACCTGTGGACAGAAGGACAGCTGTGAACTGAGTCCAGCCAACACTCCTGAAGCTGGGTCATGGGTGCACCAGCCCAAGAAGGACACCTGTGCAGCCACCACCAGTGTCTTCTACAGCTCCTTATCTTTAAATATATAAATGTGTGATCTATGGTTCCCCATCAGACAAGATTGTGAAGAAAGGGAAACCTATAAATTTTTGACTCCTAATATGGCCCCTAATTTTGTAGAGCAAATTCTTTCATAGGAAGATGGACAGTCAGAAAGTTAAGTTTTGGCATAAATACAAAAGCTTGGACAGTGGTCTGCATAAGAAGATATGGGATAGTGAGGGAAGGAAGGAACAACTCCACTGGTGGGGGATGCCACAGAAGCCTGTCCCTGACATGAGCTACAGAGCCTGAATTCTGGAACCAGATGGCCTCTGCTTGAATCAAGGTTCTGTCACTAACATGCTGTGTGACACTGAGTGAGTAACTTCATCTCTGTGTGCCTCAGCTGCTTCTTCTGTAAAATGGGGATAATGATGCACAATAAAATAGATATAGGCTGTTGAGAGTATGCAGAGGTCTTTGAATGCTGGCGGGAACACAGTCAGTGCCATGGAAGGGAGGCTCTGTTAGGGAAGCGAGGTCTTGAAATGAGAGGCTATGTGGCCCAGGCACAGAATAGGAGAGGGCAAGGGTTAAGCAAGCCCTAGGCCTCTGGAGACAGATATTCTAGGATTGAATCCCAACTCCACCACTGCAAGACCTTGAACAAACTACTTATTTATGCCTCAGTTTCCTCATCTTTAAACTTAGATTAATGATAGGACTTTTCTCTTAGAAGTATGGTGAAAATTAAATAAAATAATAATTTTAGGATTCCTATAACAATACCTAGTATATAACATACTTTAAACAAATGTTGTAGCTATTCTTATGTTGTTGTTATTATTCCAAAGGGAAGGGTAGGGGAACTTTTTCAGAGAATGGAGAAACGTTCATGGGAACAGGTTCATTGCTTATATACAGGGGTTTCTGAGGTGAGTGTGAGACTCTAAAGGTAAGTGGACAATGAGCTGGAAATTCCTACTGTGTAAAGCTAAGGTACTATAACTTGGTCCCGTAGGCAGCATAAACCCATTGGACATTAAATATGTTTTCCCAAGTTTCTTTCAGAGTAAGGAAGTGGTACTAGCTAGCTATTGCTTCATAACAAATGATCCCATAACTTGGTGCCTTAAGACAACAAGTATTCATTTAGCTCCTGATTGTGTAGGGTGGCAGTTTGGACTGGGATCCACTGAGAGATTCTCTGGGTCTTAGGCAGGCTCCTTCATGATTCTTTGTTTTCTGGTCAACTAGTCACCTCTATTTCCGGGGCAGGATGAGTGTTTGTTTGTGTACCTTGGTTCTTCTCCATGTGGTCTTTCATGGAAAGAACCTGTTCTCATACCAGAGGCAGGGTTCCAACAGAAAGTGCACAGCAGCTTTTGAGGCCTGGGCTGGGAGCTGCTCAACATCACTTCTGATGAACTTGATCAATCAACGTGAATCTCAAGGTGGACCCCAGAGTCAGAGTGGGTGGGGCTTCCACAGTTAAGAGAAACGAGCATGGATACAGGAAAGCCATTAGTTGAGACCATCAGTGAAAACAATCTAGTAAATTCTCCAAGACTCATCTCTTTAATTCATGAAAATGGGCAGAGGCAATAACTAAAGCATTGCTATTCCCTTTCAAGTGGTCAGCATTTGTAAGGTCCTGGGAAGGGGTGGCTTTTATACATCCCAAAGAGATGAGTCACCTTGGCCTTGCTATTTCTCCCCTTGAGACCCTAGCCTCTCTCTTCTATACATTTCAGATTGGTAGTTGGTGTGGAGATTCTGCTGGGGAGAAACCTGCATCACAGAGGGTAGAGAGACCTCACAGTCCCACATATGATTTAAACAGAGGCACATGCTATCGAGGCCAGGAGAATCCATTGTTAAAAAGAAAGGGAAATTTTAATATACAAAAGGAAAACTTTTTGAAAAGTTTCTATTCCACCTTTATCTCTTTATTCAGAAAGTTAGAGATTTAATATGATCTCTCAATTTACAGAACTAAAGAGACAAACTAGATAAGGTTGACTAAACGTCATATATTTGATAAAAAATACAAAGTCATAATATTTGAACTCTACATTGAGCCATATATGTTTGATGTAATTTATACGCATTGTTATTTTCATGTAACCACTTGAATATATATTGCGACTGTATATTTTATTGAGGACCACTAATGTGTAAGAAAAGAATCAATTGATGATCACAGATTAATAAAAAGATCAATGGGTTTATTGTACTGGTACTGAATTGGGGAACCAAAATTAGGTTTTGAATCCAAGCTTTGCCTGTGTCCCTTGAGTTCCTCACCTAAACACTTTGAAGAATGATTTAGTCACTTGTTGCACCTCTAACAGTTTCTATCACTGGATTGTTGTTTTTAACATATTGCCTAGAATTTACTGTGCCCTCAGTAAGAAGTCATTCCTTCATCATTCAATCATGAAAAATAATTCAGTTTAATTTTATCTTTAAAGACAAGAAAAAATGTAAAATTTAGAAAAGGAGTATGACATTATTTCCTTTGAATATCCAATTTTGATCAGTGCATTCAACGTCATTGGGCTATTTCTTGGTTTGGGTTGGCCCAGAAGCTGATCTGGGTAGGAAGGGAGCCCAGGAAACATTGGCGGGATGTGAGGCAGGGAAGGGAAAGTAGCTAATAGGAGGTGCATTACCAAGCTGGTTATCAACTGTGGGCACCTGGGGCTTAATCCCTCTGGGGAAGCCTGGGAGGCAGGGCAGACCATATGATCTCACCTGTGAGGTGAGGGAGCTGGGGCATTCATACACGCACTGCCATCAATCTGTGGCTGAGGGCTGCTTCCAGCCTGTGTGGCAGAGAGGACTCCTGCAACCAGAGAAAGACTTCAGTGAGATGCGTGATGATGATAACTCAGTGAATGTGGATTGTGAATTGCAACATGTGTTCCAGACTCAATCCTGATTTTCGAACCTATGTTTTTTAACTAGCTGCTCAAATCCTTTTTGAATATGAAATAGCATATAAAACCGGTAAAAAAAAAAGAAAAAAAAAAATGGAGCCACTGTAATTTCGTGTGTGCTTGAGCCCAGGGTTCTCTCTGTCCCTGTGGCCCTGAAAGCCAACCCAGAGCCACCTCTGAGGAATGCGAGGGCTCCCCAGTAAATAGTCTGAAAACGCATGATTTAGATCTTTAAGGACATTTCTAGTTCTCGTCTCTGTTTGATATCTTTGTACCAAGCTGCCTTCTACTAATACCTTCTCTGCTTTCTCTCCTCCTAAAAACAAAACCAAGACAACAAGGTCCTTCAAAACCTCATGGTGGGGCTTCCCTGGTGGCGCAGTGGTTGAGAGTAAAAAAAAAAAAAAAAAAAAAACCTATAAAACCTCATGGTGGGGGAAAAGAAAAAAGACTGGCTGGGGGCTGAAAAAAACACAACAAAATGCAAAAAACCCACAGCTGATTGGAAAGCTATTTAGAACCCACATAGACTATTCAGAGGATGGTAGCCATAGTAACACACCCAGGAGTATTACTCCCTGGATGTGACTCCAAGCTGGAGGAGGAGGGATGTGGGTGTTGAGGGCAGGGTTCTGCTGGCAGGGGGCTCTCCCAGCATAGATCCACCACTGAGCCTGGAAAGGAGCAACCTAACAGAAGCTGTGAACCTCCTCCTCCATGAATGTAGGTTTATCTATATATTTGGCAACTTCCTTTTGGATTCCAAAGTTGGCTTCTTTAGGGACAACTTAAATGGGAGCGTATTTAAGAAAAATTATTTTGTGTGGTAAAACTTACTATGGGGGGAAAAACGGAAGACCAAATGAAAACTGTAGGCAGGAGCTGTGATTTTGCCTTTTCAAGTGGTTCCTCTGGGTTTGGGCTCTTATCGCATTGAAAGTCACATTCAGTCACTGAAACCACAAGGGAGTCCTTAAGGATTTGTAGTAAAAGTTATTGGTGCCTGTCCAGGGCCCCTCAGTTCATCCCCCTCCACCAGCTGCTGTGAATGTGGAAAGCTAATGACTCACAGCTGCTTCTTATTCAGAGACCTGCCCTTGGTCCTCTCCAGGAAATGCCAGGGAAGCTGTGCCTTCCCTACAGCCCCAAACCAATGACTGATTGATACTGGGGTACAAAATCTTGGCTCCCTGCCTCAATTTAGGACATAACTGTGGTTCCTGTCAAACTTCCCTGTGGGGTCAGTCTTAAGCCAGACACCAGAGGACACCATTTCCTTGTTCAGCTTCTCCCTCTGCTCTATTTCCCTCACTTTCTTAGAGGTTTCTTCTGAGATCACCCTCTCAATAAAACACTTGCAAAATAATCTTTTCAGAATCAGCTTCTTGGGAACATATCCTAAAACAGACATCATGAGAATAACTCTGGAATAGGCATGAGCTCACCCATCTTCAAGCCCTCGTCCACCACTAGGGAGCTGTGGGGCTGTCAGCAAGTGTCTGGACCTCTCAGCGATGCTGCTACACAAGAACAAACTTGAACTAGATCATTGTTCTTGTTTGTTTGTTTTATCTGAACCCACATCCTGTCTATCTCTTTCCCTGCCCTATTCTGCTCCCCATCCCCTTACAGGTTTCTTCTGAGACCACTCCATCAATACATCACTTGCAAGAGCCCCAACATGAGACTTTGCTTCTAGGGAATCTGACCTGAGACACATGCTAATAGTTGGAGGGAAAATGCATCCCTTGTAGCCCAATGGAAGCCACCAATGTCTATGAGGGATTGATTTCCATCCTCTACCCTCCAACCAGTGGGAGTCCCCTTTCATAGGATCTATAGATTGGATTTCCACAGGTATTCTGGTGAGAGTTCTTGGAGACCAATATCTGAAAGCTGTTGGACCAGATATCCAAAGCTGGGTCTAGCTCAACAGTTCTGGGAGAGCTTTCTCTACTACTCACTGAATAATCGTGCTCCAGATTTCTTGGGATATGAGAGTGAATGGGGACAGGCCACATATTAAAGAAAATATGGTTGACTGGAGAAGGCCTTGGGCATCACTAAGAAATTCTTCAGAACATTTCTCTAGGGGTAGGGATATTTTCATCCTTTAGCTTTTCAAAGTCTGCCACTTTGTGGCTGTTTCCCTGAAAAACTCAGACTTTTATGTCCAGTAGATACTGATATTGCTATGCCTAGATCTCCTTTACTGGTCTTGGGCGTACATCCTCCAGTGGTCCTTAGCTGATGAGAGCTACCTCACCTGTGAAGATGCCTGGGTGCTTATCCCCTAGTCTCCATAACCCACCCACTGTAGGTCTTAGGTAGCCATGGCCAATGGCTGAATGATGTTGGATTTTCAAGCCTAGCCCTTTGCTTCAGGTAAGACCACTCTGTGGTGAAATTCATACTCCAGAGCTCCTCATAGGCTCACACTGAGTCTAGACGTCAGCTGAGACCGCACTGTTATCAGCTCCTTTCCCCGCTCCATCCTGCTTCTCTCTCTCCCTTAGTGGTTTTTCTTGGCAGCACTCTGTCAACAAGTCATTTGCAAAACTACTCCTAGGTGAATGCAAATCAAAACTACAATGCAATGAGATATCACCTCACACCAGTCAGAATGGCCATCATCGAAAAGTCTATGAAAGGGCTTCCCTGGTGGCGCAGTGGTTGAGAGTCCGCCTGCCAATGCAGGGGACACGGGTTCGTGCCCCGGTCCGGGAGAATCACACATGCCGCGGAGTGACTAGGCCCGTGAGCCATGGCCACTGAGCCTGCGCGTCCGGAGACTGTGCTCTGCAATGGGAGAGGCCACAACAGTGAGAGGCCCGTGTACTGCAAAAAAAAAAGAAAAAAAAAGTCTATGAAAAATAAATGCTGGAGAGGGTGTGGAGAAAAAGGAACCCCCCTACACTGTTATTGGGAATGTAAATTGGTACAGCCACTATGGAGAACAGTATGGAGGTTCCCTAAGGAACTAGAAATAAAGCTACCATATGATCCAGCAATCCCATTCCTGGGCATATATCTGGAGAAAAACGTGGTTCAAAGTGTATATGCATCCCAATGTTCATTGCAGTGCTGTTTACAATAGCCAAGACATGAAAGCAACCTAAATGTCAATCAACAGATGAATGAATAAAGAAGAGAAGCAGATGTGGTATATTTATATAATATATATATATA
>NW_020185334.1:3496080-3545865 GCF_003031525.2 Neophocaena asiaeorientalis asiaeorientalis | reverse complement strand
TATACACATATATATATATATATAACACACACACACACACACACACACACACACATCAGCCATTAAAATGAATGAAATAACACCATTTGTGGCAACATGGATGGACCTGAAGATTATCATACTAAGTGAAGTAAATCAGACAGAGAAAGACAAGTATCATATGATATCACTTATACAAGGAATCTAAAAAAAATGATACCAATGAACTTATTTACAAAACAGAAACACTCACAAACTTAGAGAATGAATTTATGGTTAGGAAGTGTGGGGGTAGGTATAGATTGGGAGTTTGGGATTGACATGTCCACATTGCTATATTTAAAATAGATAACCAACATGGACCCACTGTATAGCACAGGGAGCTCTGCTCAATACTCTGTAATAACCTAAATGGGAAAATAATTTGAAAAAGAATAGATACATGTATATGTACAACTAAATTACTTTGCTGTACACTTGAAACTAAGACAACATTGTTAATCAACTATACACCAGTATAATTTTTTTTTTTTAAAAAGCAGTATAACTCCCCCCCAAAATCCCAAACAAACAAAAACCCAAACAAACAAAAAACCACTCTTAGGTAAGTCTTTGCTGCTAGAGAACTTTACATAGTTCAGGTGGCTGAAGGCCACAGAGAGTGAGATTTGGCTGGGGATTGAACACTACTGAAAAAATTGAGGTCCACAGTAAACAATGTGGGGGCCTTTGATTTAGAAATGCTTGGATTTCATTCCCTTTTCAAGTTTCCCAAATCTCTCTTCAATGTGTAAAAATCAAGAGAGAAAAGTAAGATTTCTAGTGTGTTTTCTTATTCAAGAAATTGGAGGTGTTTTTTTCTTTCACAACCGTATCCTCAGTGTTAGTAACAGAGGATGCTCAAATACGTATTGAATGTTTTAGAACAAATGTTCGAAAATATCTCATTGGTGGACTTTTCTGAGTGCATTTGGAACACGATAAAGGCGTTAAAAAATGGCAGGCTTAAGGGATAAGATTATCAACTTTACTTCTTTCACTGAAGTGGAACAAGTCTTATTAAATACTGATTATCTTCCCCATTTTTTGCATTCTGATTTTTTTTGTTCCTTTAGAGAGTATGCTTCTTATAGAGAAGTTAGCTGTTTTCAGAATTGTGTATTCAAATATCTGTCATATCTGGGCTGTAAGCTACAATTTCTATGAGCTGCATTGCTACTCAATTCTAAATGCCATTTTAAAAACCAAGTTTGATGTTTATTCACACCATCTGAGGTCTCTTGTCCTCTAGGGAGACTGTGTGGTGCTGAATGACTAATAGGATTCCTCTACCATTTGAATGGTTTTTGGAGCAGGATGTGATATCAGGATCTTTGAGATAGATGTTCAGTAAGGTTAATATCTCTTCTAGTGTCTTTCTTGTCAAGGACCAAGCATACATATTTCTTGATGGATAGAGAGAGAAATGAAAGGAGTTTGGAGAAATTTGACCCCTTTTCACCCCCAGAACATTTTAATTTCAATTTCCTTCCCACCATTTCAGTTATATCCCTTGGTTGGTAGGGCAGTGCAGAGCTGGGACTGGGACAAGGCCCTCATCTAAAGTGCAAAATTTAAGTGGATGCCAAAAAACCCCCCCCCCAAAACCTCAGTAATAAAGATAAATAATATTTAATACAATATTTTTATTGTGGTAAAAAAACATATAAAAATTTATCATCTTAGTCATTTTTTAAGTCTAGAGTTCAGTGGTGTTAAGTTTAGTCACAGTGCTATGAAACACCTCTCCAGAAGTCTTTCATCTTGCAAATGTGACACTCTATACCCACTGAAAAACAACTCCACTTTTACCACTTTGGTTACCAGTCCCTGGTAACCAAATTTCTACTTTCCTGTTTCTATGAATTTGATTACTTCAGATACCTCATATTAGTGGAATCATGCAGTATTGGTACTTTTGTGACTAACCTATTTCACTTAGCAAAATGTTCTCTGTTCATTCATGTTGAGTATGTAACAGGATTTCCTTCTTTTTATAAGACTGAATAAAAATCCATTGTATGTATGTACCAACTGTACTTTTTCCATTCATCCATTAGTGGACATTTGTGTTGCTTCTACCTCTTGGCTGTTATAAATAGTGATGCTATGAACATGGGTGCACAAATATCTCTTTGAGACCTTATTTTCAAATATTTTCGATGTATAGCCAAAAGTGGGATTGCTGGATTACATGGTAATTCTGTTTCTAATTTTTTGAGGAACCTCTATACTGTTTTCCATGGAGGTTGCACCATTTTACAATTCCACCAACAGTACACAAGGGTTCTGCTTTCTCCGTATTCTTGTCAACACTCGTTATTATCTGCTTTTGTTTTTGGTTCGGATAGTAGCAATCCTAATGGGTGTGAGGTGATACCACATTATGGTTTGGTTTACATTTCTCTGATGCTTAATGATGTTAAGCATCTTTTCATATGCTTGTTGACTGTGACCACTTACATATCATCTTTGGAGAAATGTCTGTTTATTTGCCCATTTTGTAATCAGGTGATTTGATTTTTTTTCTTGTTGAGTTTTAAGAGTTCTTTATATATTCTGTACGTTAACCTCTTATCAGATCTGTAATTTGCAAATATTTTCTCCCATTCCATAGGTTGACATTTTACCCTGTTGATTGTGTATTTTGATACACAGAAGTTTTTAAGTTTAATGTAGTCCCATTTGTCTGTTTTTGCTTTTGTTAACCTGTTATTCTGTTGGTGTCATATGCAAGAAATCATCACCAAGTCCAATGTCATGAAGCTTTTCCTGTGTGTTTTCTTCTAGGAGTTTAATAGTTTTACATCTTTTATTTAGGTCTTTAATCCACTTTGAGGTAATTTCTGTACATGTTGAAAGATAAAGCTCCAACTTAACTTTTCGCATGTGGACATCCTGTTTTCTCAGCACTATTTGAAGAGACTATTCTTTCTCCATTGAGTGGTCCTGATAACTTGTCAAAGATCAGTTGACTATATACATGAGGGGTTTTTATCCATGTTCTCATTGTATTCCATTAGACAATTTGTATTTATGCCAATACCACACAATTTTGATTACTGAAGCATTTTAATGTTTTGAAATCAGGAAATATGAGTCCCTCAACATTTTCTTTCTCAAAATCGTTTTGGCTATTTGGTGTCCCCTGAGTTTCCATATGAGTTTTAAGATAAATTTTTCAATTTCTGCATAAATTGCCATTGGGATTTTAACAGAGATTGCTTGAATCTGAAGATCACTTTGGGTAGTATAGACATATTAACAATGTGAAGTCTTCCAATCCATGAAGACAAGATGTGTTTGCATGTTTGTGCCTTCTGTAATTTCTTTCAGCCATGTCTTGTAGTTTTTAGTATAGTTTTCCTTGGTCAGGTTTATTTTCATGTATTTTATAATAATATCTGAGGCTATTATAAATGGAATTGTTTTCTTAATTTCCTTTTCAGATTGTTCATGTAGAGAGACACACTGATTTTTTTGTATTGATTTTGCATCCTGCATATTTGCTGAATTTGATGATTTGTTCTAACAGTTCTCTCTCTCTCTCTCTCTTTTGGGGGTGTATATAGAATATTGAGGATCTTCTACTTATAAGGTTATGTTTTCTGTGAACAGAGTAATTTTACTTCTTTCTTTCTGATTTGGTTGACTTTTATTTCTTTTTCTTGTGTAATCTCTCTGGCTAGAATTTCTAATACCATGTTGAAGAGAAGTGACAAAACTGGGCTTCTTTGCCTTGTTTCTGATCTTAGAGGAAAAGATTTCAGTCTTTCACCATTGAGTATGATGTTAGCTGTGGGCTTTTCATAAATGCCTGTATTATGTTGACATAGTTTCCTTCTATTCTTAATTTCTTGAGTGATTTTTTTTTTATCATGAAAGAGCATTGAATCTTGTCAAATGCTTTTTCTACATCAAATAAGATGATCATGTGGTTTTTGTCTTTCATTCTGTTAATGTGGTATATTGATTTTTTTTATGTTGAGCCGTCTTTGCATTCTATGAATAAATCACACTTGGTCATGGTGTATAATCCTTTTCATATGCTGTTGAATTTGACTTAATAGTAATTTTTAAGGAATTTGCACAAATTCTAACCAAGAATATTCATCTGTAGTTTCCTTTTCTTCTGTAGTATCTTTGTCTGGCTTTGATATCAGGGTAATACTGCCCTCATGCAATTAGCTGGAGGTATTCAATCCTATTCATTTTTTTTTTTTTTTTGAAGAGTTTTTAGAGGATTGGTTTAAGTCTTTATTTTATTTTATTTTGTTTTACTTTATTTTATTTAGAGCAGTTTAAGGTTCTCAGCAAAGTTGAGGGAAAGGTATAGAGATTTCCCATATACCTCCCCACCGACACAGGCATGCTATACTCCATTATCAATATCCCCTACCAGAATAGTACATTTTTTACCGAGGGTGAACCTACATTGACATAGCATGATCACCCAAAGCCTGTAGTTTGCATTACAGCTCACTCTTGGGTTTAGACAAATGTATAATGACATGTATCCATCATTATAATATCATTCAAAATAGTTTCACTCTTCTAAAACTCCTATGTGTTTCACTTATGTGTCCCTCCCCATTGCCACCCTGCAACCCATGGAAACATCTATATATTGAGTTTTAAGAGTTCATGCTATTTTCTTATAGTCCTTTTTATTTCTGTAGCATTGGTTGTAATGTCCCCTCTTTCACTTCTGTAGTTATTTGAGACTTCTCTCCATTTTTCTTAATCTAAAAAAGGGTTTGTCAGTTTTGTTGATATTTTCAAAAAACCCCACTTTCAGTTTCATTGATTTTTTGTTTGTTTTTCCATTGTCTATTTCATTTATCTCTGGTCTAATCTTTATTATTTTCTTCCTTATGCTAGATTTTGGTTAGTTTGTTCTAGTTTCTAGTGTAAGCTTACATTGTTGGTTTAAGATCTTTCTTTTTTAATATAGAAATTTACTGTGATAAAATTCTCTCATAGCACTGCTTTAACTGTATCTCATAAGTTTTGCTAAGTTGTGTTTTCATTTCCATTTGTCTCAAGACATTTTCTAATTTCTCTTGTGACTTCTTTCACCCACTGGTTCTTTAAGAGTATTGTTTAGTTTTGTCATATTTGTGAATTTGCCAGGTTTCCTTATACAGTTGATTTCTAGTTTCATTCCATTGTGATTAGAAAAGATATTTTATATGATCTCAATCTTCTTGAATTTGTTTAGACTTGCCTTTTAGCCTAATCCTGTAAAGTGTTCCAGGTGCACTGGAAAAGAATATATATTCTGTTGTTGGGTGGTGTGTTCTCTGTATGTTTTTTAAGTACAATTGGTCTATAGTGTTGTTCAAGTCCTACTTTCTTATGGATCTTTCTCATTCTCATTCTGATCATTATTGAAAGTGAGATATTGAAGTCTTCTACTATTACTGTGTTTCCATCTATTTCTCCCTTCAATCTGGCCAAAGGTGCTTCATATGTGTAGAAGCTCTGAGGTTTGGTGCATAAATTTTTTTTTTTTTTTTGGCGGTACGCGGGCCTCTCACTGCTGGGGTCTCTCCCACTGCAGAGCACAGGCTCCGGACGCATAGGCTCAGCGTCCATGGCTCATGGGCCCAGCTGCTCCACGGCATGTGGGACCTTCCCAGACCAGGGCACGAACCCGCGTCCCCCACATCGGCAGGTGGACTCTCAACCATTGCCCCACCAGGGAATCCCGGTGCATAAATATTTATAATTGTTAATCTTCTTTGCAAATTGACACCTTTATCATTAAATAATATTCTCTGTCTCTTGTAACAGGTTTTGATATAAAGTGTATTTTTAAGTATACCCAATCCTGCTCTGTTTTGGTTACCATTTGCTTGGAACATCTGTTTTCATATTTTTTCTTTTAGTCTATATGTGTCCTTACACTAGCCTGGCTATTATAGCTTCTCAGTTGGTCTCTAGAATACTCACAGAGGTTTTCATATGCTGCTGTTAACTTGGTGTCTCTGTGGGGGGAGGAGGACCTGTAGCTTCCTAGCCCACCATCCTGCTGATGTCTGAATCACCTTCATCTTTCTCAAAGCTCCTTTCAAAATGATTCCACCTTAGTAAGAACGTAAGGCATTGCTCTCCCCTGCCTGAGCCTTGCATTTAAACTTTATTTTGCTGCAAGAGTGAAACAATGAACAATATTTAAAAAAATCAAAATTAATGCAGAAAATTTTCAAAATCTTCAAAAGTTTAAATACAGTATCAGAGTGTTCGTTATATTTATAAGGTAAAATTCTAAGAAACCACTGACATATTATAGGGAATGAGTGTTCCATGCAAGGGGGAAAAGTTATGTGTGACTTAGTGAGTTGTCACTATTTGAGATTCACAGGCTAAAATGGTCACAACTACTTGAATGGATATAATCATTATGTTTAAAACAAGTGTGATAGTAGGTTAGTGTGCAAAGGTCGAGGAAGTAGGGAAAATAGATGCATTTACGGAAATACCAGAGGTATAGTTTGTCTTGCTTAATATGTGCAGACAGCCTGTGGTCAATAGATAAGCAAGAATGAAGAGAAATCACAGACAAAAAAGTTAGAGAGGCAAAGTGTGGGTTATGCAATGCATTCATGAATCTAATAGAGATTTTTCTTAGTTTGTGTACTTTTTCACTCAAAAGTGAGAAAGTAAATTTTGAAACCAAAATCATCTTTTCCTTTGGAAAAAGCATCTTCCATTTTGTATGACAGTTTGGAGACAGGTGGTAACTAAAGATTTAAAGAGCAAACTTGCAACTCTGTGTAAAAGCAATTGTATGTTTAAATTGCCCCTAAATGGGTAGATAAGGCTGCATTTTTTTGTCTCTCATCCTCTCCTGGCCCTTAGACCTCTAGGCCTCCTTTATCTGGCTTCAGATCTCTTTGTGAATCTGCTCACCTTCATCTTTCTCAAGTCTATTCTCAGAAAGATTCCACCTTAGTAAGAATGCAAGGTATTGCTCTTTCCTGCCTGGGGCCTCGCATCTAAACCTTATTTTGCTGTAAGAGTGAAAGAACAGGGCTTCCCTGGTGGCACAGTAGTTAAGAATCCGCCTGCCAATGCAGGGGACACAGGTTCGAGCGCTGGTCTGGGAAGATGCCACATGCCGAGGAGCAACTAAGGCCGTGCGCCACAAATACTGAGCCTGCGCTCTAGAGCCCGCAAGCCACAACTACTGAGCCCACATGCCACATCTACTGAAGCCCGTGCACTCTAGAGCCCATTCTCCACAACAAGAGAAGCCACCACAGTGAGAAGCCCGCACACCGCAACGAAGAGTAGCCCCTGCTCGTGGCAACTAGAGAAAGCTGGCGCACAGCAGGATGACCCAACACAGCCAAAAATAATAAATAAATTAAAAAAAAAAAAGAGTGAAAGAACAAACGGCTTTCCCCTGTTAAATGGAACTCAGGCCTCTCTGAGGAGGCTGTGACTACTGAGTGGAGGGGCCTGCATGAGGGCAGGTGGGAGATGTCATGTGATCAACTTTGCTTCTGCAAGGGCTGCCCTTGCTGGCATTGGTCAGGCAGAAAGGACTACTTATATGAGAAAATATTTGATACTGAGATGATATTCATAAGTTGACATGAGGAGACTTTATAGAGAGAAAGTATGTTAATTCTGTACCATTTCTGAGGTTTGTTCTCTAAATAGTCTGAAGAAAATGAGCAATGTGTATTTTCCAAGAATGCTCTGAATAGTTCGGTGGGAATGGAGGCATGAAAAGCTGATAGGTCCTAGGTAGAGTTAATGGTTCTCCCTAGAGTAAGAAGGAGGCCTCAAAATATATTTTATGAACATAATCATTCATTCCTCCGTTCAACACATACTTATTGAGCTTTTAATATGTGTCAGGCATTGTTCCTGGCCCTTAGTTTACAGAAGAAAACAAAACTTTGAAGAAATCTGTGTAACCTGGGGAGATCATGGGAAGAAGACTTATAACTTTAGAAATGTGATCTTTGATTTAAATAGTAGAGAATATGGAAAACTTCTGAAAAGAATGGAGTTTGGTGTAGTAGGTTCTAAAAACTGTTTAATCTGCATCTTGCTTAATTGGCAATTGACTTTCCTAATAATGATGATTAAGTAACATCAGAGTTAAAATGACCTATGAATCATCAAAGAAAATTAGATTCCATTTAACACAAACCTGTGTGAGATATATTTCTTAATTATTTGAAAATCTGTGCATCTCAATTAATAAGGCAACGTGATTAACTAGAGAAGGTTGTTCCTTGGCCTGGCGGGATAACCCTGCGTTTACTGTAACCTGATTGCTCAAAGCCAGCACATCTGTAAAAATATATAGGAGGGTGCAAGAGGCAAATATATCTTACCTATTCATATATTGATATAAAAGCCAATATATGGGCAATTGAGACCCCCCCCGCAAATCAGTCAGACTGGTCCTTAGTAGTTCAAAGCACTTATGCTATCTAGTACAAGGCTACAAATTACAGACATGTCACCTCTACCTGGGTTTTATTTCTTCTGAAGAAGAAGTAACAGAAAATTCTTCAAAAAAGCCTCATCTTGGAAGAATAAGGTTTGGAAGAAGAGAGCAAGCAGGTCAATATTACTCCAGCCTGTCCAGAAATAACCAAAGAGAACATCTAGCTCATTGGGTGGCAAACCAATCAATCTGTTTTTAGTGCAAGGTCCTAAAAATTAAGAAACAGAAGCTGTACTATGAGAGATGGGCCAGCTGGGAACATACAAACAGCAGGTATTTGGGTTCAAATGGACATGGCAATTTGCTCATTGCTTTTTTTGTCCTATAATTGCAGCATATGCCCTATAAGTGTTTGAAATGATTACGTGGTGTGTCATTCTATAGAGAAAGAATTCCTAATAACTGAGTCACTGTGACAAGTTTCTTTATAAGTAGGGTAAAGAGAACACTTGAGATGTAATAATGAATTTTTGGTCCAAAGCACTTGGGGTAGAGAAAGTTAATAACCATAACCACAGGGAAGAAAACATTAGTGAAAGAAGCCACTTTTAATCAGAACAATAAAGACGGCTTTGGCTAAGAAAGTTTAGAGTGGAAAAAGAGAAATAAAGGGGCAGCGGAGAGAAAGGAGCAGCCCATCTCGACTTACAAAAGAAGCACATAACTCATTAAGGAAAAGAAAAATGCACTTTTGGTTTCTGGCCCAGCGTGTATGGAGCTTAGAAGTGATAGCTCCATTCTAACAGTAAGTAAAAAGTTGAACAAACTGAAAATCAACAACTCTTCTTAGCTCTATCAGAAAATTGAGGTCCCAGGGCAAACCACTGCACCCAAAATTGGAGAGATGGACAGGCAGATTCAGAGCATCACAACTTACCAGATCATTAAGCCGTGAGCAAAAACCTCAGCAAGAACCAGCATTGGGGCAGAAAAACCCAAACTGGAATTGATGGATTGCTGGAGGTTCAGGGTGGACAAGCCTGAGAGTTAAAAACTCCAGGGGACCCAGTCATGGTGGGGGGACGGGGTCACATTTATGAGTTTTACCTCCAGGAGCCCTGCCAGAGTCCCGTAGGGAAAATGGGAGAAAAATTCCCTTATGCTTCTGCTAGGGGGAGTGAGGAAGTAGCCATTTGGAAATAGTCAAAGCCTTCTACTCTTAAAAATATCTGTTTTCCGGAGAAACTATTTTTACCAGAGCCCCCATTTGATGGAGCCTCCATTAACATTTTATATGTTAAATAGGGACAAACAGGGGCATTATTTCATGAGTTAATCTCTTTATATACTAAAATCATTTCCTAGTAATTTTAAGTACTAGAAACTTTTCTCATACTCTTTGAGAATCCAAAAACTTTTTTTCTAGAAAACGTCCAAGACTTTTAGAAAATGACTCACTAAATGGAAAGGTCTCTTCTAAAATTTCTAGAGACAAAGTCCCAGGGAAGTGTAATTTTGACGAAGCTCATGCATTAAAATAATGCTCTTTCCAGGCTGGATTGTGTAGAGCATAGAGGATAGTTGTGCTTGAGGGTTACCTAACTCACATTAAAATTTGTCTGAGAAAGCCAATGGTTTTCAGGGTTAATTTTTTGCTGCAGCATAGGTTAGCATGACCCTGACTAATAATACATGTGCCAATTCCAATAGTTTTGAAATGACAGTCTGGAGTTTTGTTTTTGGAAAGACTGTGAAACTAAAGACAAGCTGAAAGGAAAGCATGGTGTGATCAGTGTGCCTGTCTATCATGAATAAGTGGAGGAGTGTCCTCTGCATAGTATTTGCCAACCATGAGATCCTAGCTTAGTGCTATCCCACAGAGCTTTTAGCAATAATGGAAATGTTCTATATCTACAGCATCCAACGGTAGCTACTAGTTACATGTGCTAGTCAGTCCTTGAAATGTGGCTAGTGCAGCTAAGAAACTGAATTTTTAATTTTATATAATCTTAATTTAACCACGTATGGGTAGTGGCTACCATATTGGACAGCACAAATGTCATCCACACTCTAAATGCATACACATTTGGGACTTAGAGTGGAGAAACAAAGAATGCCTGGATCCCAGAGTATGTTTAACCAGTGCTTCCATCTTTTAAAAATGATTATTTAAAATTAAGTATTATAGTTCTTTTTTGGGCATGACCTGTTTCTTGAAATTTTTTAGACTGTAGGGTGAGGAAAGTTTGGTTGGTAATTTTATTTATTTATTTTTTACTTTTTTTTTTTTTAATTTTGTTTAATTTATTTTTTTATACAGCAGGTTCTTATTAGCTATCCATTTTATACATAGTAGTGTATATATGTCTGTCCCCATCTCCCAATTCATCACAACACCACCCCCACCCTACCACTTTCCCCCCTTGGTGTCCATACGTTTGTTCTCTACATCTATGTCTCAATTTCTGCCCTGCAAACCCATTCATTGTACCATTTTTCTAGGTTCCACAGGTATGCGTTAATATACAATATTTGTTTTTCTCTTTCTGACTTACATCACTTTGTATGACAGTCTCTAGATCCAACCAAGTCTCTACAAATGAATCAATTTCATTCCTTTTTATGGCTGAGTAATATTGCATTGTATATATGTACCACCTCTTCTTTGTCCATTCATCTGTTAAGGGATATTTAGGCTCTTCCATGACCTGGATATTATAAATAGTGCTGCAATGAACATTGGGGTGCATGTATCTTTTTGAATTATGCTTTTCTATGGGTATATGCCCAGTAGTGGGATTGCCGGGTCATATGGTAGTTCTATTTTTAGTTTCTTAAGGAACCTCCATACTGTTCTCCATAGTGGCTGTATCAATTTACATTCCCACCAACAGTGCAAGAGGGTACCCTTTTCTCCACACCCTCTCCAGCATTTATTGTTTGTAGATTTTTTGATGACCTCCATTCTAACTGATGTGAGGTGATACCTCATTGTAGTTTTGATTTGCATTTCTGTAATAATTAGTGATGTTGGACAGCTTTTCTTGTGCATCTTGTCCATCTATATGTCTTCTTTGGAGAAATGTCTATTTAGGTTTTCTGCACATTTTTTGATTGGGTTGTTTGGTTTTTTTTAATATTGAGCTGCATGAGCTGTTTATATATTTTGGAGATTAATCCTTTGTCCACAGAATCATTTGCAAATATTTTCTCCCATTCTGAGGGTTGTCTTTTTGTCTTGTTTGTAGTTTCCTTTGCTGTGCAAAAACTTTTAAGTTTCATTAGGTCCCATTTGTTTATTTTTGTTTTTATTTCCATTACTCTAGGAGGTGGATCAAAAAGATCTTGCTGTGATTTATGTCAAAAAGTGTTCTTCCTATGTTTTCCTCTAAGAGTTTTATAGTGTCTGGTCTTACATTTAGGGATCTAATCCATTTTGAGTTTATTTTTGTGAATGGTATTAGGGAGTGTTCTAATTTCATTCTTTTACATGTGGCTGTACAGTTTTCCCAGCACCACATCTTGAAGAGACTATCTTTTCTCCATTGTATATCCTTGCTTCCATTGTCATAGCTTAGTTGACCATAGGTGTGTGGGTTTATCTCTGGGCTTTCTATCCTGTTCCATTGATCTATATATATTTGTTTTTGTGCCAATACCATAATGTCTTGATTATTGTAGCTTTGTAGTATAGTCTGAAGTCCAGGAGCCTGATTCCTCCAGCTCCTTTTTTTCCCTCAAGACTGCTTTGGCTATTCGGGGTCTTTTTTGTTTCCATACAAATTTTAAGATTTTTTGTTCTAGTTCTCTAAAAAATGCCGTTGGTAATTTGATAGGGATTGCACTGAATCTGTAGATTGCTTTGGGTAGTATAGTCATTTTCACAATATTGATTCTTCCAATCCAAGAACAAGGTATATCTCTCCATCTGTTTGTTTCATGTTTAATTACTTTCATCAGTGTATTACACTTTTCTGCATACAGATCTTTTGTCTCCCTAGGTAGCTTTATCCCTAGGTATTTTATTCTTTTTGTTGAAATGGTAAATGGGAGTGTTTCCTTAATTTCTCTTTCAGATTTTTCATCATTAGTGTATAGGAATCCAAGAGATTTCTCTGCATTAATTTTGTATCATGCTACTTTACCAAATTCACTGATGAGCTCTAGTAGTTTTTTGGTAACATCTTTAGGATTCTCTATGTATAGTGTCATGTCATCTGCCAACAGTGACAGTTTTATTTCTTCATTTCCTATCTGTATTCCTTTTATTTCTTTTTCTTCTCTGATTGCCATGGCTAGGACTTCCAAAACTATGTTGAATAATAATGGTGAGAGTGGGCATCCTTGTCTTGTTCTTGATTTCAGTTTTTCACCATTAAGAATGATGTTTGCTGTGGGTTTGTCATATATGGCCTTTACTATGTTGAGGTAGGTTCCCTCTATGCCCACTTTCTGGAGAGTTTTTATCATAAATCAGTGTTGAATTTTGTCAAAAGCTTTTTCAGCATCTATTGAGATGATCATATGTTTTTTCTTCTTCAATTCATTAATGCAGTGTATCACATTGATTGATTTTTGTATATTGAAGAAACCTTGCATCCCTGGGATAAATCCCACTTGATCATGGTGTATGATCCTTTTAATGTGTTGTTGGATTATATTTGCTAGTGTTTTGTTGAGGATTTTTGCTTCTATATTCATGAGTGATATTAGTCTCTAATTTTCTTTTTTTGTAGTATCTTTGTCTGGTTTTGCTCTCAGGGTGATGGTGCCCTCATAGAATGTGTTTGGGAGTGTTCCTTCCTCTGAAATTTTTTGGAAGAGTTTGAGAAGGATGGGTGTTAGCTCTTCTCTATATGTTTGATAGAATTCACCTCTGAAGCCATCTAGTCCTGGACTTTTGTTTGTTGGAAAATTTTTAATCACAGTTTCAACTTCATTACTTGTGATTGGTCTGTTCATATTTTCTGTTTCTGCCTGGTTCAGTCTTGGTAGGTTGTACCTCTCTAAGAATTTGTCCTTTTCTTCCAGGTTGTCCGTTTTTATTGGCATAGAGTTGCTTGTAGTAGTCTCTTAGGATGCTTTGTATTTCTGCGGTGTCTGTTGTAACTTCTCCTTTTCCATTTCTAATTTTATTGATTTGAGTCCTCTCCCTCTTTTGCTCGGTTAGTCTGGCTAATGGTTTATCAATGTTGTTTATCTTCTCAAAGAACCAGCTTTTAGTTTTATTGATCTTTGCTATTGTTTTCTTTGTTTCTATTTCATTTATTTCTGCTCTGATCTTTATGATTTCTTTCCTTCTACTAACTTTGGGTTTTGTTTGTTCTTCTTTCTCTAGTTCTTTTAGGTGTAAGCTTAGATTGCTTATTTGAGATGTTTGTTGTTTCTTGAGGTAGGATTGTATTGCTATAAACTTCCCTGTTAGAACTACTTTTGCTGCATCCCATAGGTTTTGGATCATCGTGTTTTCATTGTCATTTACCTCTAGGTACTTTTTGATTTCCTCTTTGATTTCTTCAGTGATCTCTTAGTCATTTAGTAATGTATTGCTTAGCCTCCATCTGTTTGTGTTTTTTAGGTTTTCTCCCTGTAATTGATTTCTAATCTCATAGTGTTGTGGTCAGAAAAGTTACTTGATATGCTTTCAATTTTCTTATATTTACTGAGGCTTGATTTGTGATCAATAGTGTTGTGGTCAGAAAAGTTACTTGATATGCTTTCAATTTTCTTATATTTACTGAGGCTTGATTTGTGACCCAAGATGTGATCTATCCTGGAGAACGTTCCATGCGCCCTTGAGGAGAAAGTGTAATCTGCTGTTTTTGCATGGAATGTCCTATAAATATCAATTAAATCTATCTGGTCTATTTTGTCATTTAAAGCTTGTGCTTCCTTATTAATTTTCTGTTTGGATGATCTGTCCACTGGTGTAAGTGAGGTGTTAAAGGGCCCCCACTATTATTGTGTTACTGTCGATTTCCTCTTTTATAGCTGTTAGCAGTTGCCTTATGTATTGAGGTGCTTCTCTGTTGGGTGCATATATATTTTTAATTGTTATATCTTCTTCTTGGATGGATCCTTTGATCATTTCATAGTGTCCTTCCTTGTCTCTTGTAACATTCTTTATTTTAAAGTCTATTTTATCTATGAATATTGCTCCTCCAGCTTTCTTTTGATTTCCATTTGCATGGAATATCTTTTTCCATCCCCTCACTTTCAGTCTGTATGTGTCCCTAGGTCTGAAGTGGGTCTCTTGTAGACTGCATATATATGGGTATTGTTTTTATATCCATTCAGCAATCCTGTGTCTCTGGCTTGGAGCATTTAATCCATGTACATTTAAGATAATTATCAATATGTATGTTCCTATTACCATTTTCTTAATTGTGTTGGGTTTGTCCTTTTCTTCTCTTGTCTTTCCCACTTAGAAAAGTGCCTTTAGCATTTGCTGTAGAGCTGGTTTTGTGGTGCTGAATTCTCGAAGCTTCTGCTTGTCTGTAAATCTTTTGATTTCTCCATAGAATCTGAATGAGATCCTTGCTGGGTAGAGTGATCTTGGTTGTAGGTTCTTCCCTTTCATCACTTTAAATATGTCATGCCACTTCCTTCTGGCTTGTAGAGTTTCTGCTGAGAAATCAGCTGTAATCTTATGGGAATTCCCTTGTATGTTATTTGTTGCTTTACCCTTGCTGCTTTTAATAATTTTTCTTATGTCTTTAATTTTTGCCAATTTGATTACTATGTGTCTCAGCATGTTTCTCCTTGGGTTTATCCTGTATGGGACTCTCTGCATTTCCTGGACTTGGGTGGCTACTTCCTTTCCCGTATTAGGGAAGTTTTTGACTGTACTCTCTTCAAATATTTTCTCAGGTCCTTTCTCTCTTTTCCTTCTCGGACTCCTATAATGTGAATATTGTTGTGTTTAACGTTGTCCCAGAGGTCTCTTAGGCTGTCTTCATTTCTTTTCATTCTTTTTTCTTTATTCTGTTCTGCAGCAGTGAGCTTCACCATTCTGTCTTCCAGGTCACTTATCTGTTCTTCTGCCTCAGTCATTCTGCTATTGATTCCTTCTAGTGTAGTTTTCATTTCAGTTACTGTGCTGTTCATCTCTGTTTGTTTGTTCTTTAATTCTTCTAGGTCTTTGTTAAACATTTCTTGCATCTTGTCGATCTTTGCATCCATTCTTTTTCTGAGGTCCTGGATCATCTTCACTATCATTATTCTGAGTTCTTTTTCTGGAAGGTTGCCTATCTCCACTTCATTTAGTTGTTTTTCTGGGGTTTTAACTTGTTCCTTCATCTGGTACATAGCCCTCTGCCTTTTCATCTTTTCTATATTTCTGTGAATGTGGTTTTTGTTCCACAGGCTGCAGGATTGTAGTTCTTCTTGCTTCTGCTGTCTGCCTTCTAGTGGATTAGGCTATCTAAGAGGCTTGCACACGTTTCCTGATGGGAGAGATTGGTGGTGGGTAGAGCTGGGTGTTGCTCTGGTGGGCAGAGCTCAGTAAAACTTTAATCTGCTTGTCTGCTGATGGGTGGGACTGGGTTCCTTCCCTGTTGGTTGTTTGGCCTGAGGCAACCCAACACTGGAGCCTACCAGGGCTCTTTGTTGGGGCTAATTGCGGACTCTGGGAGGGCTCATACCAAGGAGTATTTCCCAGAACTTCTTCTGCCTGTGTCCTTGTCCTCACAGTGAGACACAGCCACCTACCACCTCTGCAGGAGACCCTCCATCACTAGCAGGTAGGTCTGGTTCAGTCTCCTATGGGGTCACTGCTCCTTCCCCTGGGTCCCAATGTACTCACTACTTTGTGTGTGCCCTCCAAGATTTGAGTCTCTGTTTTCCGCAGTCCTGTCAAAGTCCTGCAGTCAAATCCCAGTAGCCTTCAAAGTCTGATTCTCTAGGAATTCCTCCTCCCGTTGCTGGACCACCCAGGTTGGGAAGCCTGATGCGTGGCTCAGAACCCTCACTCCAGTGGGTGGACTTCTGTGGTATCAGTGTTCTCCAGTTTGTTAGTCATCCACCCAGCAATTATGGGATTTGATTTTATTGTGATTGTGCCCCTCCTGCTGTCTCATTGTGGCTTCTCCTTTGTCTTAGATGTGGGGTATCTTTTTTGGTGAGTTCCAGTGTCTTTCTTTCGATGATTGTTCAGCAGTTAGTTGTGATTCTGATGCTCTCACAAGAGCGAGAGAGAGCACATCCTTCTACTCTGTCATCTTGAACCAATGTCTGGTTAGTTTTATGCTTCAAGATATACTTTAGTAAAAATTAGTAAAATTCATGATCATTAAATATATAGTCTATTATATTAAGGCAATATCCCCTAAAAAAGGGTCTTGATTTGAAGAGTTACCTAAAAGCAAACACTAAGAGAAGCATTTTGAATGGAGGTGCCTTATTTGGTGTGTGACCCCAGATTCTCGATGAAGAAGCAGAGAAGTGAGATGGGGGAAGAAGAAAGTCAGTAATGAGCATATTAATTACTGAGTTGCTTCTGTGGGTAACTGGGGTTCAACCCTGGGACATGATATGATATGCTCTGGGAGACTTTATAAAATGTACTTTATAATTGTTCTTCCAAGTGGGGAGGAAACAGGAGTGTTTATCCACCCATTCCTATTCCTGGTTCATTGAAGGTTGATCCTAGGGAGGGTTGTTAACATCCCCACACTTCCAGCTCCATTAGCTGGAGTGGCTCCTACACCAGGAAACATTCCTTACAGAGAGTTAGATGTCGAGGTTTGGGTAGGAATCTGCCTGCATGGTCAAGACTTGTCCTCCAGAGCTGTAGGTGACCTCCAGGGAGGGGTTAAGGGAATGTCAGCAGGTAGGTCTGACTCAGGCTCCTTTCAAATGACTGCTTCTGCCCTGGGTCCCGGAGCAGGTGAAATTTTGTGTACACCCTTTAAGAGTGAGTCTCTATTTCCTCCAGCCCTCTGGCTCTACCAAAGGAAGTTCCACTGGCCTTCAGAGCCAAACATTCTGGGGGCTCCTCTTCCCAGGCTGGGGAGCCCAATGTGAGGCTCAAACCCATTCCTCCTTGGGGAGAACCTCTGCAGTTGTAATTATCCTCCTGTTTGTGGGTCACCCACCTGAGGGTATGGGTTTTGATTATACCACATCTCTGTTCCTCCTACCTGTCTCATTGTGGTTCTCTCTTCTTTAGTTGTAGAAGACCTATTCTCCTAGTCTTCCAATTTTTCTCATTAATAGTTGGTCTGTAGTTGTAATTTTGGTGTGCCCATGCGAGGAGATGAGCTCAGGGTCCTCCTACTCCACCATCTTGGCTACTCTAGTTGCCAATTTTTAAAATGAATTGGTAAAACTTACATATTTTCCACTGAAAAATTTATAAAACTAATCTTTATACAAGGTGAAAGTAAGTTGTTTACCAAATCCTACATAATCTTAGATTGCTCTGAATCTCTCACTGAAACATTCAAACCACCTAGAAGTAGAATCCTCAATCTGAGTAAAGTATCTTTGCCTTAAGACTAATTTTACTGCTACCCCAGTGAATAGAATTGAGGAACCATAGATGGAAAAGTGGTTTGGGATTGTCATAAAATTGATTTCATGCTCGGCAGGAGCATGAACTAGCAGGGAGTGTTCTCTGTAATATCAACCAGATGCCCAGAGGAAATTAATATGTAGATGCTGAAGGCATAGCTAGACTCTTAATACTGAGTCAGACATGGCATTCTGGTGGCAGAGTGACTGGACAAGAAATTCTAATTAGGAAATGAGAAGAAAGGAAATTATATTCCCCTAAGGACCTGACTGCAAGGTGAAGTTTCCATTCATTTGTGTTAGGTATTGTAGTCAAAGCTGGTTTTGTTGCATCAGTCAGGAGAGAACTGTGGATATGAGTTGGGTTTAAATGTGTTTTGTGTGGCATGACCTGTGGTCTCTCCTCTTTACATCGTCTGCTGATTTCACGGGGATGTGAATATGTGAAAAAAAATTGTTATAGGTTTTAAGTTCTTTGGAAAAATAAATTGAATGTATTTGGAGAAGGACAACTCAATGCTTTTGGTCATTAATATCAGTATGCTTGTGTGAGTCAAATGAATCTATATGCTATCTTATAACTATAAAGGATATGCTGTCCAGAGTATTTCACTGATTTATTTTCACACAGGTACCTCCTGGCCATTGTTACTCATTCAGCCAATATTTTAAAGCTCCTACTGTACCCACGACTCAATGCTAGACTTTGGTGAGACCATATGATCTGATATGGGAACAAAAGTAAAAATAGAACTCCAAATCAGGATGCAAAGGGATGTGTGTTAAAAGACAAACATGGGGCTCCCCTGGTGGTGCAGTGGTTAAGAATCCACCTGCAATGCAGGGGACATGGGTTTGAGCCCTGGTCCTGGAAGATCCCATGTGCTGCAGAGCAACTAAGCCTGTGTGCCACAACTACTGAGCCTGCACTCTAGAGCCTGTGAGCCACAACTACTGAGCCCACGTGCCACAACTACTGAAGCCTGTGCACCTAGAGCCCATGCTCCGCAACAAAAGAAGCCACTGCAATGAGAAGCCCATGCAGCAACGAAGAGTAGCCTCTGCTCACAGCAACTAGAGAAAGCCTGCGTGCAGCAATGAAGACCCAACACAGCCAAAAATAAAATAAATAAATTTATATTAAAAAAAGGCAAGGGCTTCCCTGGTGGCGCAGTGGTTGAGAGTCCGCCTGCCAATGCAGGGGACACGGGTTCGTGCCCCAGTCCGGGAGGGTCCCGCATGCCGCGGAGCGGCTGTGCCCGTGAGCCATGGCCGCTGAGCCTGCGCATCCGGAGCCTGTTGCTCGGCAACTGCAAAAAAAAAAAAAGGCAAACTTGAAACACTATGGGAATTAAGAAGGGAAAACATTATCTTCAGCTACAGCGACTACTGGAGGAAAACGTGGCATGTCCCTGAAATCATTATCTACATCATTAGAGATATTATTAAATAATTCTGCATGCTAAATAGGGGCAAACAGAGCTATGATTTCATGAGTTAATCTCTTTACATACTAAAATCATTTCCCAGTGATTTTAAGTACTAGGAACTTTTCTCAATGTCTTTGAGAATCTAAAAACTTATTAAAGAAAACTTCCAAGAATTTTAGAATGACTCACTAAGTGGAAAGCTCTCTTTTAAAATCTCTAGAGACAAAGTCCCAGGGAAGAGTAATTTTGATGAAGTCCATGCATTAAAATAATGCTTTTTTTTAGCATCCTTTGAAAATAAAGAATCTCATTTTGAGGAGTTAAGGTTTTCAGGGTCACAGGTTTTCAAAAGTCATCAAAAATAAAAAGGGAGAAAGAGGAAAAAAATTAAAGTCACATCTCATCTCTAGGTTTCTTTTTTTTTTTTTTTTATTGTGGTACGCGGGCCTCTCACTGTTGTGGCCTCTCCCGTTGCGGAGCACAGGCTCTGGACGCGCAGGCTCAGCGGCCACGACTCACGGGCCCAGCCGCTCTGCGGCATGTGGGATCCGCCCGGACCGGGGCACTATCCTGTGTCCCCTGCATCGGCAGGCGGACTCTCAACCATTGTGCCATCAGGGAAGCCCTATTTGTGTATTTTTAAAGAGCTATGTTTGAGCTGTTTTTATTTCTGCAAAGGACATGAAAAACTCTGCCTAGACTTGGAGGGAAGAAAGAGAATTTGTCGAGGTTCTCCAGCATTGGTCCTACGTAATTTAGATGAGTCTTAAAGGATGGGTGGATGGGGGGCAAGGAGAAGAGCACAGATGGAAGAGCAGCAACACGAGCAAAAGCACTTAGCTCAGGATGGCCCACTGAGGAACCTGGGAAGAGAGGCAAGAGATAAGGCTGGGAAAGTCACTGTGACCCCAGTGAGCCTGACATGTCTTGTTGAGGTGTTTGACAAGACATCAAAATTATTGGGGAAGGTGGTATCTTAGGACAAGCTTCACAGAAGCAGGCCCTGAGACAAGGATCCAAGTGCAAATGATTTATTAAGGAAACATCCCCAGGAGAAACTGAGTGGATGAAGAAGGACAGAGAAGGGAAAGAGGCCAATCAAGAGCTCACTCTCAGGTAAAATCCCAGTCTCCACCTAATTGCAGGGGGTGCTTGGGAGCATAAATACATCTCAAAGTAAGTTATGCATAAAGGTGAACAATCTAGGATTCCTAATCCCCCACCAGTGGGTCATTGGCTACAAGCTGCCCCAGGGATATGAACTTCTAGAAATTCTAGTTCTCTGTGAATATGGGTGAAGCAACTCCAACAGCCCAATATGGGCCTCTGAGAAACTCAGTCTGCAAGGCAAGCAGAAGCTTGGGGATGGGGGTACAAAACATGAGCAGAGCAAAACAGTGTTTGCTACAGGTGGTAATGCCATAATTGTCATTAGAATGAAATTTATTAGAATTAAAATTGTCATTCGAATGACATTAGAATGACCCTGACTCAAAGACACTGAAATTATTGAATTGAAAAACATCAAAATCTCCAGACAAAAAATAGCCTATTAAGCAGTGATAGCAACAAAGGCAGAGATGAAAGGCCCATAGAATTATAAGAGATCAGAACAGAAATCCATAAGAAGCTTAAACGTTACTCAGCCTGATGATGCTTTGAAGATGAAGAAACCATAACCAAGGAAATCACCATGCCCATATAATTAGTGGCAGAGCCAAACCAGAGTATTTTTCTCCTGTTTCCAAACAGACTCCACTTTCTAGTCCACATCTGCAGTTTTGGAGAGGCATGGTATTCAAACCCTAATTTGGAATAATAAGGCAAAAGATTTCTTAATCTCTGAGATTTAAAATTTTCTAACCTCCCTTGGAGTTGGGTGTGGCATGTGACTGAGTCCTGGGATGTGGGTAGGCGTGATGTGCCTAAAAGCATCACTTCCATGCCTGCCTCCTTAAAAACGAAAACAAAAACACCCAGGTAGCCATCTGTGTTCTCTTTTTTATCTGCTGGCCATGTAGGGAGGACTCAAAGGGAGTAGAGAAAGGTAGATGACAAAAATGGAAGGATCCTGGATCACTGGCTGACTGTATGGAGCAATTCCTCCTTCCCAGCTCAATCACCAATAATTCCCCATTGGACTTGAGTAAGAAATATATATTTATTTTAGTCACTGGCTGAAACCTAAGGATTATTTGCTATAGCAGTAAGCCTATCCCAACAAATATGTCAAACCATTGATCAAACTTTATCAAGCGGTTTTGAGCCACTGTAATAAGGCACCAGGCTGACAGTAGGCAATCCAAAGTTATTTAAAATATGGCCCTGCTCTAAAGTACTGTTTTGTATCATAGCAGGAGAGAGATGACTTGAACAAATGAGGACAAGTCAAGACAATAGAGACTGTAGGAATTAAGAGCAGTAATAGAATACTTCTGGTCACACTGATCATGAAAATCTACATGGAAGAGATGGCAGGGCTCTAAGACCTTGAAGGGTTGATCAGGATTTTGATAAGATGGTGGAGTGAGGGTGCGCCACAGAATGAGGAATGACCTGAAATAAGACAGAGTCCTCTTGAGATAAAATCTGTGAGGGTGGCAAGATATTGGCACCAAAGTTTTGAAGACTTTGAATTTTAAACTAAGCATTTGAATTACTTAGCTGTTGCTGTGTAACAAACAAATCTAAAATGTAGAGGCTTAAAACAACAGTTTATTGTTTTTTTACAGGCCAATAGGTTGCCCAGGAGAGTTTTGCTGCTATGGATCTGGCTTGGCTGATCTTGGTTGGGTTCTCTCGTGCATCTGCATTCAGCTGATTGGTCAGTTGGATGACCTCAGCTGGGGCAAATTGTCTCCGATCTCTGTTTCTAAACATTTCCAGTATGGTAGCCTGGTATTATTTTCATATCAGTAGCAAGGGACATAAAAGAGAATGCTAAAATCTCAAGTACTTTGTAAATGCTCTGCTTATATCAAATTAGCTATTGTCATTGAATAATGCAACCCATATGGTCAAGCCCAGAGTCCGCATGGGAGGGCACTACCAAAGGCTATGGATAGCAGGAAGTGTGAGAAACTGGAACTATTAATGTTAGCAATATCCATAATTGGTATGTTCACTCAAAGGTGTGAATACATGACTTTGCATCTGTAACTGCCTAGATTCAAATCCAATCTCTGAAATTTCCTGGCTGTGTGATCTTGGTTAAATGACATTTAACCTTTCTGTGCCTCAGTTTCCTCATACAAAGAAGTTGAGATAATTTTTTTTTTTTTTCCATCACAGGGTTGTATGAGGTTTCAGTAAGTTAATTTATGTAAAGTGTTTAGAGCAGTGCTTGGTACATGTTAAGCTTCCTCCATATAAATGTTAGTTGCTATTGTCAGGTCAATTTTAGAAATGCAGTGCAGTGAGTATGTTTCTATATGTGAACCTGAGGAGATAGGGGTGGGATGATGACGTGTCCTAGAAAAAGACCCCTGAATACACCATTTTCCCTTATATTGTTTTTGATAACAATTACAAATTATTTATTAACTGATGGCATCTCTGTAGACTGTCAGAGCAAAGATGTCCCTGGAGAAAGTTAAATAGGCAAGAAGGACTTCATTCAAGGCAATTGCAATAGGAGAGAGGCCAGAACTGAGTCTGAACTCAGCTCTGATGAAACAAAAGAGAGTAGGATTTTTAAGAGCTGAGGTGAGGGGAAGCTCATAGCCCTCTTTGGTTACTAACTGGGCTTTATCTGAAAGAAAAGTAAACTTTCTCATGTCCTCATGATAGGAGGTCATTTTACAACTTGGAATTCAGGCTTCTACTCTTCCCACAGAGACTGAGTGACAGGGGTGCGCTCTTCCTAGGTGATTACATTTGAAAGAGATGTTTCCGCCTCCTACTCTGCTGATGGGAATGTAAATTGGTGCAGCTACTATGGAAAACAATATGGAGGGTCCTTGAAAAACTAAAAATAGAGTTACCATATGATCCAGAAATTCCACTCCTGGGCATATATCCAGGGAAAATTATAATTCGAAAAGATATGTGCACCCCCGTGTTCATAGCAGCACTATTTACAATAGCCAAGACATGGAAGCAACCTAAATGTCCATCAACAGATGAATGGATAAAGAAGATGTGATATATATATACAATGAATATTGCTCAGCTGTAAAAAACAATGAAATAATACCATTTGCAGCAACATGGACAGACCTAGAGATTATCATACCAAGTGAAGTATAAGTCAGACGGAGAAAGACAAATATTATATGATATTGCTTATATGTAGAAACTAACAAAATATGATACAAGTGAATTTATAATATCTACAAAACAGAGACAGACTCACAGACATAGAAAACAAACTTATGGTTACCAAAGAGGAAAGGGGAGAAGGATAAATTGGAGTTTGGGATCAACAGATACAAACTTCTATATATAAAATAGATAAATAATAAGGTCCTATTGTATAGCATGGGAAACTATATTCAACATCTTGTAATAAACTATAATGAAAAAGAATCTGTAAGAGAATATACATATATATGTGATTCATTTTGCTGTACACCAGAAACTAACACAACATTATAAATTAACTATACTTCAATACAAAAAAAAAAAAAAAAGAGAGAGAGAGGTGGTTCCCTGATCCTTGAGAAAGACATTTCTGGGTTGGAAAACTGGCAAGGGGCTATTTAAGAAATGATTTACATATCAAAGGGCAGAGAAAGGATTTACAATTACAACTTCCTAAAGTCAGTGCTCTAAGAAAAAGGAGGTCAGTGGACTGGAGTCCAGAAGAAGCCTGTCTAGGGTTTAGTCAAGCTGAGGAGACCTTAACACCATTTTGGTCAAGACAGTCCTTTAGAGTTTCTGTGTGCTTTGCTGCTTCAACCTTAAACATAGGAATTAAAAGTCAAGTGCAGTAGTTGGCTAGTCAGCAACTTTATTTAACAATCTTTCTGGTGGGTTTTTAAGCCTGTGTGAGTTACTACTTTAGACACCAGACAGGGCCCTAGTGACTATTCAAAATGCTTACTTTCTGGCCACAAGTTTCATAAGCAGGAAGTTTTATGTGAATTAAGAGAAGGGCATTTAAATTTTTTAGAGCGAATAGCATTAATCAAAACAGTGAGCCAAAGGGAAGAAGGTATACATTTAAAATTGCTATAACATATGTTTATGTTTAGTTTGTAATGCATCTATACATTCCTTTCTCAGAGTAACATGTTTCTTGGAGCATATTTTTATTTGGATCTGGTGGTGCAGATGGTGGAGGGAAGTGTGATTCCCTTGGGATGCTGAGAAAATGAGAGGGTTGGGACTGGAATATAAAATGAGGGAGAAAAACCCATTTAGGAGGCAGAGGAAAAAAGAGGGACAAATATAATATAGGCATACCCTGCTTTATTGAGCTTTGCTTTATTATGTTTCACAGATATTGTGTTCTTTAGAAAATGAAGTTTTGTGGCAAAAAGTCAAGCAGCTCTATTGGTGCCATTTCCCCAACTGCATTTGCTCACTTTGTGTCTGTGTCACATTTTGGTTATTCTTACAATGTTTCAATTTATTATTATTATATTTGCTATGATAATCTATAATCAGTGATCTTTGATGTTACTACTATGACTTGCTGAAGTCTCAGAGGATGGTTAGCATTTTCTAGCAATAATTTAAAAAATTAAGGTATGTACATTGCTTTTTTAAACATAATGCTATTGCACATTTAATACACTACAGTATAAACATAACTTTTACATGCACTGGGAAACGGAAAAACGTGTATGACTTGTTTTATTGTGATATTTGCTTTATTGCAGTGGTCTGGAAGTGAACCCACAATATCTCCACGGTATTGATGATGAGGTCTTAACAGTGAAAGAGAAATAAGCCTTAAAGAGTAGAGAGTACATCATATTTTATATATATTTGTCTCCATTCAAGTCTTCACTCCCCTCGCTCCCACCTGTACCACTTCTTTTGGAAAACTCAGTATCATCCCCTCATTCGGATAATTCTTCTTCCGCTGGATTCCCATTAAGTAGTTCCTGTAAATGTGGGCAGTTATGAGACCTGAATCCCCTGAGAGGATTGGGCGTACTACCCAAGGAAAAGCTAAACAGAGTGGTGGTTAAATGGTAGGGAGAAAGACGGATGGGGCTTGGTAGGTTAACCAACTGTCCCATTACTAAGGGATTTCTCAGGAAGTAGGATTTTCAGTGCTAAAACCAGGATAGTCCCAGAAAAATCAGGATAGTCAGTCACTTTCAAAATTCAGATGAGGTTTTTTATAATTGAACCAAAAGTATCCTGACTAATAAGGTAGGACACTATTGTGATCAGCTTTCAAATGAAAATCACCTAATGAGGAACTTCCCTAGTGATCCAGTGGGTAAGACTCCACGCTCCCAATGCAGGGGGCCCGGGTGCGATCCCTGGTCGGGAAACTAGATCCTGCATGCATGCCGGAACTAAGACCTTGTGCAGACTCAATAAATAAATATTTTTAAAAAAAGAAAGAAAAGAAAAATCACCTAATGAGAAGTTTGGTACAGATTTTTGCCTTAACATCTTACTCTCAAACCAATTAGTTAAGACCAGGATATGATTTGGGATGCTAAATGAAGAATTATAATTGTACAAAGTACAAACAGGATGTATCCAATAGTCTCTATTAAAAGAAGAAAAAAAAACTTCATGGGGATTCCCCTATTTAGAAATGGCCGCATCACACACTAATTATGCCAGACCCTCATTTCTCTATCTAAGCTTTGCAGGTACACGTAAAGAGCTATTTAGAAAGTATCACATTAAATTGTAAAGAAACAACTTAAAGAGGTTAATTGCATATACATTAATTGCTAATATGTTGTGTACCACCCCATTCTGTATTCGGATAGTTACACTTCTCTAAAGCATAAATCTTGCTTTGGGTTCTTTAAAATGCAGAGCCTGAGACAAAGATATCAGTGCAAGTAGTTTCTTTGGAGGTGGGTACAGTAGGAAGCACAAAAGTAGGGTAGTTGGGGAGTTGAGATGGGGCAGGGAGAAAGCCAATAAGGGTATGTTAATGAGCCAGTTACTGCTCTGGGAGAAGGGCTCAATTCTGATGAGATTCTGATGAATTGTGTGGAAATTGCCCCTGACTTGTCCCACAGGAGGATGGGGACGCTGGAATAATTATCCAATGACTCCTTCCAACCTCTGGTGGAGAACTGCTTCCAGGAGTATTAATGCCCTGGGCTTTGGGGTTCTGCCATCCGGCAGCCTTTCACAGCTGAGATGCTGTTGTTCACTGCCTGTATCTTATCCAAACCTGTGCAAAAACCAGGTGGGCTGAGACGATGGGGTACAATGCACCGGAAGCATTCGCTACAGCATGCTCACATTTCTGCTCGTAAGTGTTCTCTCCACCCTAAAGAAATCCAACATAAGCTGAAGGAGACTCAAAGATGGTGTAGGGACAAGAGGCTTATTTAATGTTGACTACTAGACACTAAGAAAGGTAAGAGTAATTTAAAAACCACATCTGGATTCTTGGTGGAGCTGGATTAGACACCTGGATTCCTGCCGTCCATTGCAGGGCACACCTGTCTGCACTGAACGGTTATTTCCCTTTCCTCTTCTGCCTTAAATTTTTTTTCAGCTTTATTGTGGTAAATTTACATACAAAGTTGTAAGATATTTAAAGTATACATCATGGTGCTTTGATATATGCACACAGAGTGAAAGGATGCCCCCATCTAGTTAATTAACACATCCATCTCCTCTCTTATCTATTTACTTATTTATTTATGGTGAGAACATTTAAGTTCTACTCTTAGAAAATTCCAATTTTGTTATACAGTGTTATCAGCTATAAGCACCATGTTTTACATTATCCTCAAACCTTATTGTCATCTTATAGCTAAAAGTTTGTACCATTTTATCAACCTCTCCCAATTTCTTCCACCTCTCCTACTCCTGGGAACCACTTTTCTACTCTCTGTTTCTAGGAATTTGACTTTTTCCTGATTTATTTATTTATTCATATCATTTTTAAAACATCTTTATTGGAGTATAATTGCTTTACCATGGTGTGTTAGTTTCTGCTTTATAACAAAGTGAATCAGTTATACATATACATATGTCCCCATATCTCTTCCCTCTTGTGTCTCCCTCCCTCCCACCCTCCCTATCCCACCCCTCTAGGTGGTCACAAAGCACCGAGCTGATCTCCCTCTGCTATGCGGTTGCTTCCCACTAGCTATCTATTTTATATTTGGTAGTGTATGTATGTCCATGCCACTCTCTCACTTTGTCCCAGCTTCTGATTTATTCTTAACAGAAGCATTTTTATCATAGAAAAATAAAGCCACATGTTATTCGGAGCTAGAAGTCATGAATTTGAATACTGGACATTGTGCCTACTTACTGCGAAACTTCAGGAAAAAAGGGTACTTAAGTTCCATTTCCTTATCTGTGAAACGAGTAGAGCATTTTCTATCTCACAGGATTCTGCTGGAGATCAAATAAAATCCATTAGGTAAAGAGCTTTTTGAGTCAGTTACCAATGCTGGCCGTCAGTGTCATTGAAAGTGCTAATGAAACATTCCCCAAGTGGGATTTTTTTGGAGGGTCTGTGATGCTGTGAGTTCTGCATTCTTGTTTTCCTGTGTCCATCTCTACCTCACAAGAAGACCATGGTATGGTGGGACGTGCAATAAAGTTAAGGGCAGCAATTGGAAACCCACACAAAATGATGGTCAGTATAACATGTTGATTGACTGTTCTATCTGATTGGAACTTAGTGCATGAAAACTGTGTTAGCTAATAAATACAGACTAACCCAGGGAAGGACAACCATGGTGTTCCACAAAGAGTTTTGAAACAGTATTTGAGACTACTGTTCTTTTGTTGTCAGTGTGCTCAGTAGAGCCCAGCGGTTTTGCTGTGGGTGTATTTGTGTGCCTTTGTGGTTGACTGCACAGTGGACCACAGAGAATAAGGGAGAGCTCCTGTGGCTTTGTTGAAGGCTGTCTTCCTTGGAACCCCTGAGAGTGGCTTTGATAATCAGCTTTGACGCTATGTTTGAAAAGAAATCAGCACTCTTCTTGTTTGGCCCATCTTTTTCTTTATCCTTTCAGGTTAAAAATGCTCTATTAAGTCATATGCAAAAAAAGTTTTTACCCCAGGGCAGACAGCTTTCGATGAAGGGGGGAAAAAAGAGCTGAGTTAAACTCACTGTTAGATCAAACTCAGACCTTCTAGGTGATAATCCCTGTAGCCAAATTTTAAAACCTTAGCTTTTGTTAAGCAGCCTGTAGGCAGCTCCATTAATAAAAGCCCTTTATCTACATTCTCTTTAAAGTTCACAGCAATTGTTCTCAAATATTAGCATATGCACAGTTCATGAAGACTGTTTTGAAAAAAACGTAGATTTCTTGGTGGTGGTGGTGGTGGTGGTGGTGTGGAACACACACTCTGATTTACTCCTGGAGATTCTGCTGGGGTTAACTGTGAATGATTCCTTCTTTTCTCATGGCAAGGTTTACCCTAGTTGAGCCTCAACATCTTTGAAATTTCCCATCTTTGATTTGTCATTCTGTCCTTGTATTTGTATAATCCTTTCATTTACACATTGACAATGAACTTGATCATCTTGAGCGCTTGCTAAGAACTGAAAGACCAGCAATAAAAAAATACCATGAAAGTGATACATGCACCAACATGGATGAATCTCACAGATATTTTGTGGAGTGTTCTGTGGAAAGAAGCCAGACACAAAAGAGCTCATGCTACGTGATTCCATTTATATGAAGTTCAAGAGCAGCAGAATTAATAGATGGTGACAGAAGGCAGAAGAGTGGTTACCTCTGGCTGGGTGACTACACACTGGGAAGGAGCACAGGGAGCCTTATGGGGTGTTGAAAATTATATCTTGATTTGGATGAGTATGATGTGGGTTTTATATACATAAAAAATCATGGAACTGAAACCAATGGGTGTCCTTTTGGGGGGCTCTGAGGAGCTCCGGTCCTTTATGTCTCAGCACAGTAAGAATTCAGAGAGAGGCAAAGTGATAGATAAGAAGTGATTTATTAGAATAGGATGCTTGTGAGGCTTACAAGTGGGCAGGCAAGAGGGTGCCACGCCCTGAGAACTTACTGGGCTACAGTTTTTTTTTTAAAGGTGTGTTAGTTTCTGCTTTATAACAAAGTGAATAAGTTATACATATACATATATCCCCATATCTCTTCCCTCTTGTGTCTCCCTCCCTCCCACCCTCCCTCTCCCACCCCTCCAGGTGGTCATAAAACACCGAGCTGATCTCCCTGTGCTATGCGGCTGCTTCCCAATAGCTTTCTATTTTACATTTGGTAGTGTCTATATGCCCATGCCACTCTCTCACTTTGTACCATCTTACCCTTCCCCCTCCCCGTAACCTCAAGTCCATTCTCTAGTAGGTCTGCGTCTTTATTCCCGACTTGCCCCTAGGTTCTTTATGACCATTTTTTTGTTTTGCTTTTTAGATTCCATATATATGTGTTAGCATACGGTATTTGTTTTTCTCTTTCTGACTTACTTCACTCTGTATGACAGACTCTAGGTCCATCCACCTCACTACAAATAACTCGATTTCGTTTCGTTTTATGGCTGAGTAATATTCCATTGTATATATGTGCCACACCTTCTTTATCCATTCATCTGTTGTTGGAAACATAGGTTGCTTCTATGTCCTGGCTAGTGTAAATAGAGCTGCAATGAACATTGTGGTACATGACTCTTTTTGAATTATGGTTTTCTCAGGGTATATGCCCAGTAATGAGATTGCTTGGTCGTATGGTAGTTCATTTTTTAGTTTAAGGAACCTCCATACTGTTCTCCATAGTGGCTGTATCAATTTACATTCCCACCAACAGTGCAAGAGTGTTCCCTTTCCTCCACACCCTTTCCAGCATTTACTGTTTGTAGATTTTTTGATGATGGACATTCTGACCGGTGTGAGGTGATATCTCATGGTATTTTGATTTGCATTTCTCTAATGATTAATGATGTTGAGCATTCGTTCATGTGTTTGTTGGCAATCTGTATATCTTCTTAGGAGAAATGTCTATTTAGGTCTTCTGCCCACTTTTTGATTGGGTTATTTGATTTTTTAATATTGAGCTACATGAGCTGTTTATATATTTTGGAGATTAATCCTTTGTCAGTTGATTCGTTTGCAAATATTTTCGCCCATTCTGAGGAGTGTCTTTTCGTCTTGTTTATGGTCTCCTTTGCTGTGCAAAAGCTTTGAAGTTTCATTAGGTCCCATTTGTTTATTTTTGTTTTTATTTCCATTACTGTAGGAGGTGGATCAAAAAAGATCATGCTGTGATTTATGTCAAAGAGTATTCTTCCTATGTTTTCCTCTGAGAGTTTTATCGTGTCTGGTCTTACATTTAGGTCTCTAATCCATTTTGAGTTTATTTTTGAGTATGGTGTTAGGGAGTGTTCTAATTTCATTCTTTTACATGTAGCTGTCCAGTTTTCCCAGCACCACTTATTGAAGAGACTGTCTTATCTTCACTGTATATTCTTGCCTCCTTTATCAAAGGCAAGGTGACCATATGTGTGTGGGTTTATCTCTGGGCTTTCTATCCTGTTCCATTGATCTATATTTCTGTTTTTGTGCCAGTACTATACTGTCTTGATTACTGTAGCTTTGTAGTATAGTCTGAGGTTGGGGAGCCTGATTCCTCCAGCTCCGTTTTTCTTTCTCAAGATTGCTTTGGCTATTCGGGGTCTCTTGAGTTTCCATACAAACTGTGAAATTTTTTGTTGTAGTTCCATGAAAAATGCCATTGATAGTTTGATAGGGATTGCATTTAATCTGTAGATTGCTTTGGGTAGTATAGTCATTTTCACAGTGTTGATTCTTCTAATCCAAGAACATGGTATATCTCTCCATCTGTTGGTATCATCTTTAATTTCTTTCATCAGTGTCTTAGAGTTTTCTGCATACAGGTCTTTTGTCTCCTTAGGTAGGTTTATTCCTAGGTATTTTATTCTTTTTGTTGCAATGGTAAATGGGAGTGTTTTCTTCAGTCCTAGGTCTGAAGTGGGTCTCTTGTAGACAGCATATATACGGGTCTTGTTTTTGTATCCATTCAGCCAATCTATGTCTTTTGGTTGGAACATTTAATCCATTTAGAGTTAAGGTAATTATCGATATTTATGTTCCTATAACCATTTTATTAATTGTTTGGGGTTTGTTATTGTAGGTCTTTTCCTTATCTTGTGGTTCCTGCCTAGAGAAGTTCCTTTAGTATTTATTGTAAAGCTGGTTTGGTGGTGCTGATTTCTCTTAGCTTTTACTTGTCTGTAAAGGTTTTAATTTCTCTGTCAAATCTGAATGAGATCCTTCCTGCGTAGAGTAATCTTGGTTGTAGGTTCTTCTCCTTCGTCACTTTAAATATGTCCTGCCAGTCCCTTCTGGCTTGCAGAGTTTCTGCTGAAAGATCAGCTGTTAACCTTATGGGGATTCCCTTGTATATTATTTGCTGTTTTTCCCTTGCTCCTTTTAATAGTTTTATGTTTGTATTTAATTTTTGATAGTTTGATTAATATGTGTCTTGGCATGTTTCTTCTTGGATCTATCCTGTATGGGACTCTCTGTGCTTCCTGGACTTGATTAACTATTTCCTTTCCCATATTAGGGAAGTTTTCAATTATAATCTCTTCAAATATTTTCTCTGTCCCTTTCTTTTTCTCTTCTTCTTCTGGGACCCCTATAATTTGAATGTTGGTGCGTTTAATGTTGTCCCAGAGGTCTCTGAGACTGTCCTCAGTTCTTTTCATTCTTTTTTCTTTAATCTGCTCTGCAGTAGTTATTTCCACTATTTTATCTTCCAGGTCACTTATCTGTTCTTCTGCCTCAGTTATTCTGCTATTGTTCCCTTCTAGAGAATTTTTAATTTCATTTATTGTGTTGTTCATAACTGTTTGTTTGCTCTTTAATTCTTCTAGGTCCTTCTTAAACGTTTCTGGTATTTTCTCCATTCTATTTCCAAGGTTTTGGATCATCTTTCCTATCATTATTCTGAATTCTTTTTCAGGTATCCTGCCTATTTCCTCTTCAATTATTAGGTTTGGTGGGTTTTTATCTTGCTCCTTCATCTGCTGTGTATTTCTCTGTCTTCTTATTTTGCTTAACTTACTGTGTTTGGGGTCTCCTTTTCACAGGCTGCAGGTTCGTAGTTCCCATTGTTTTTGGTGTCTGCCCCCAGTAGCTAAGGTTGGTTCAGTGGGTTGTGTAGGCTTCATGGTGGAGGGAACTAATGCCTGTGTTCTGGTGGATGAGGCTGAATCTTGTCTTTCTGGTGGGTAGGTCCACGTCTGGTGGTGTGTTTTGGGGTGTCTGTGTCCTTGTTTTGATTTTAGGCAGCCTCTCTGCTAATGGGTGGGGTTGTGTTTCTGTCTTGCTAGTTTTTTGGTATAGGGTGTCCAGCACTGTAGCTTGCTGATCATTGAGTGGAGCTGGGTCTTGGCATTGAGATCCAGATCTCTGGGAGATTTTCACCGTTTCATATTATGTGGAGCTGGGAGGTATCTTGTGGACCAATATCCTGAACATGGCTCTCCCACCTGAGAGGCACAGCCTTGTCCCTGGCTGGAGCACCAAGAGTCTATCATCCACACTTCTCAGAATAAAAGGGAGAAAAAAAAAGAAGAAATAAGAAAGAAGAAGATAAAATAAATAAATAAGTTATTAAAATAAAAATGATGTATATAAATTTTTTAAGTAATAAAAAGAAAGAAAGAAAGATAGAGCAACCAAACCAAAAAACAAATCCACGAATGGTAACAAGAGCTAAAAACTATACTAAAAAAAGAAAAGAAAAGAAAAAAAAAGGGCAGACTGAACTGTAGGACAAATGGTAAAAACAAAGCTATACAGACAAAATCACACACAGAAGCATACACATACACACTCACAAAAACAGAAAAGAGAAAAAAAAGTATATATCGTTGCTCCCAAAGTCCATGTTCTTTATTTGGGATGATTCGTTGTCTATTGAGGTATTCCACCGATGCAGGGTACATCAAGTTGATTGTGGAGATTTAATCCGCTGCTTGTGAGGCTGCTGGGAGAAATTTCCCTTACTCTTCTTTTTTCGCACAGCTCCTTGGGTTCAGCTTTGGATTTGGACCCGCCTGTGAGTGTAGGTCACCTGAGGGCCTGTTCTTCGCTCAGACGGGACGGGGTTAAAGTAGCAGCTGATTCGGGGGCTCTGGCTCATTCAGGCCGGGAGGAGGGAGGAGTACGGATGCGGGGTGAGCCTGGGGCAGCAGAAGCCAACGTGACGTTGCAGCAGCCTGAGGCACGCGGTGCGTTCTCCTGGGGAAGTTGTCCCTTTATCACGGGACCCTGGCAGTGGCGGGCTGCACAGGCTCCTGGGAGGGGAGGTGTGGATAGTGACCTGTGCTCGCACACAGGCTTCTTGGTGGCAGCAGCAGCAGCCTTAGCATCTCATGCCCGTCTCTGGGGTCCGCGCTTTTAGCCGCGGCTTGCGCCAGTCTCTGGAGTTCCTTTAAGCGGCACTATTAATCCCGTCTCTTCGCGCACCAGGAAGCAAAGAAGGAAGAAACAGTCTCTTGCCTCTTCGGCAGGTCCAGACTCCCTCCCGGCTAGCCGTGGTGCACTAACCCCTTTAGGCTGTGTTCACGCCGTCAACCCCAGTCCTCTCCCTGCGCTCCGACCAAAGCCCGAGCCTCAGCTCCTAGCCCCACCCGCCCCGGCGGGTGAACAGACAAGCCTCTCGGGCTGGTGAGTGCCGGTCGGCACCAATCCTCTGTGCAGGAATCTCTCCGCTTCGTCCTCCGTACTACTGTTGCTGTTCCCCTGGTTTTGGCCCCCCCCCCCCAGTCCACCATTAGCCCCACCAAAGAGTGGGCTACAGTTTTATAATCAAAGGAAAAGTGGTGAGGAGGAAAAGACCACCTTCTTCCTCTTTTTTCAGTGGACATCATGCTTCCATCATCAGCTCCTACTCCATGTTAGGCTGGGGAGTTTTCTTGCACCTACCTGGTCAAGCCAGGACTGTCATGGCACTATGGAAAAATTACTTTAAGTTTCAGTACAATGAGGATCTTTCACTTTGAAATGTCACCTTTCCATAAATTATTGTTTTTTATGTGTGCAGAGAGCATGTCCTGGGGGTCATTAACTTACTGAGCTGACTGGGCAGGATGTGGGTCTCATGCCACCATTGTTTTATTGCTTTGGGGCATGTTTCATGCTTCTGCTGCATGGGTTTTGCTGCTAAGCAAGCCTGCTTGGTTTTGTGGTTAAGCAACCTGCTTTCTTGAATGATCATTAACTTACAGGGGTCTCCCATAGTTTTTTCTTTACTTACAATCCCCTAGTGGGATTAGCTATTTAATTACCTAATTTGTCCCTTTACTCTGTCCCTATCAGAACTGTACACGTAAGATTTCCACCTTATGCATGTTATTGTATATATGCTATGTTCCAATTGATTTACACACACACACACACACACACACACACATTACACACACTCTGAGGGACCCCAGCTAAGTGAAGAGTTAGCAACCCTGACTTTTCCATACTACTTTGAAGGCCTTTCCTGCTGAGTTGAATGTATATATAGGCAGAGCAGACTATGACTAACACCTTTGGTTCACCCACTGGCTGATCCCTAAAATTTTATTCTCATTTCAAATATTTAACTCTTTCTTAAAGGATGCCCACATATCTGAAAAAAATAATCATTTGGCATTAACATTTGATCACAAAATAAGAGGAAGAGATTTTAGAAATAGCCTAATTTACTGTTTCTCAAGTCTGGCTGTGTATTAGAATGACCTGGGGAGTCGGTTAAAAATGTAGGTTTGCAGACAGTATCTTAGACGTACTGCATCAGCACCTCTGGGAATGGGACCTGGGAATCAGTTTTTATATACATTTATATATTTTTGTCTATTTTAAATTTAATTAATTAATTTTAAAATGTGCTCTCTAACAGACTCACAGACATAGAGAACGGACTTGTGGTTGCTGAAGGGGGGGTGGGGTGGGGAGGGATGGATTGGGAATTTCAGGTTAGCAAACGCAGTCTATTATATATAGGAAGGATCAACAAGGTCCTACTGTATAGCACAGGGAACTATATTCAATATCCTGTGATAAACCGTAATGGAAAAGTATTTTAAAAAGAATGTGTATATATATATATGTATATATACATATATATGTATAACTGAATCTCTTTGCTGTACAGTAGAAAATAACACAACATTGTAAATCAACTATACTTCAATTTTTTAAAAAAATGCTTTCTAAAGTGATTATGACATCACCACTCTGGCACTTACCTACATGTGGCATTTGTAATTGGAGTCGGTTCAAATGATCTTCCATGCAGGGATTTCTCTGTGTGTAACAAGACAACAACAGTGCCCAAACTTCCTTATATATAGATTATAATATTTTTCCAGAATTCCTTCCATGGCTGTTGTCATTTGAGTCTTAGCTCTATGGGATAGATAAAAGTGCTCTCATTCCCCTTTATGGATGAGGAGATCAAAACTCAGTGAAACCAAGTGACCTGCCTTTATCTCAGTAAAGGGACAGCCAGGTCCCTCTCCAGATCTCCATTCACTCTCCCACTCTGAATGGCAGGCTCTGTCTGGTGTCCCCTTGAAGACTTTCTTGAATAGACAGTTAAGTGCCTCCTGTGATACTCCAGGTTAGTTCAATCTCTCTAGCCATCTATGGTGACAAATCTTTTTTATTTTAATCTTTTCCAGTGAGGACTAACATTTTTACAAAATACTAGAAAAATAAAATGAAAGACACATAAAACACATTTGAGTAAATAATTAAAATTGAGCTTCAAAAAATGAGTAAACATAACACAGAAAAATTGCTTATAAAAGTTTCTTAGTGCCCACTCTCAAGGTTTATACTTCCCTCATCACAGATTGGTAACCAGTAATTTGCTGATCAGCACTGGTTTTTGGACCACACTTTCTGTAGATGTCGTTTGCTTCATCATCGGGGAGCAGCAGGAACTTATTTCCCTATACCTTCCAGCCAACAAGTTCAAGTTCTGTTTTCTGGAGCAATGAGGCACAAGTGAAACCCTCCTTTACATTACAACACTCCTGATACTTGAAGACAGTTGCTCCCAAAGGACCTATGAAACCTTCTCAGTTTCTTGTATTGATTTTCCTAAAATGGAATTCCCTTGGATTCTCCTTGCTCTGGGCCTGCTCACCTTGATGGACTCTAATTCATCTATATTCTCTTAAAATAGCATCAGGCATTGAACAGAGAACTCCAGACATGGGTGTCTGCACACTGCTTGCAAGAGCTTTCACCTTTTCGTCCTTCCAAGCTTCAGTTTGGAGATCATTCTGTGCCTTGGATTTATGAGGACTAATCGCACTATAACCTGTATCCCCTGTAAACATCAGTAACTTTAAGAAGCCCAGGTCTCCCAGGGAATTCCTTATTTCTCACATGACTCTGTACCTCATCTTTTCTGACCCCATAGCCCACTCTTTCCATTTCCCAAACATCCGACTGTACCCATAGGACTCAGAGTCATGAGTAAAATCCCTCATAATCTCACCTTCTCCTGGGAACATTCCCTTCACTTCTCATTCTAATGGAAAGACTTAAGGGACGCACCCTACTTCCCTTGCAACTCAACTGGTGGTTGTCTTCTCTCTCACATTGTCGGTACCACTGGTTTTGAAGATGAGTGAGTGTCCTGTTTGCTCCTTATTGCCATTTCAAAATCTCTCTGATCCCTCTCTAAATACCGTCCCTCAACTTGACTCTCATGTCATTACCTTATTCCACTGGTTTCCCCTTCCTTGTTGCAATTATGTGTAGACTCCCAGCTCTCTGTTCATATATCTTGAACATTTTAGCTCCTGGGCAATTGCCAGGCTCTCTGGTTTCAATTTCTTGGTAGCTCAGTTACTTGCCCTGTCTTGCTATGTTCTTGTCCTGCACCCTGCCTCACTCAATTTGCATCTTCATCCTCTAGGCATTGTCATTGCCAATGACTGCATCCTCTTCTATTATCTCAGAGTCAAACATCTCCCCAACCAATTCCTCACCTTTCTCCCAATCCCTCTAGTCCACCAGCTACACTAGTTCCTAGATCCCACTGAGACCGCTAAGCTGGTACTACCACCTTCTCTCAGTCCCTCACAACTACCTAAACCCCTCACTTTTCTCCTTATCCAGCTTAAATTCCACGACTAGCCATCATCATCACAGTCTTGTTTATAGACTCAACACCCTTGTTGAGATACTTGGTAAATTAAGCCACAGCCTTGCTAAATCCAACTTTCTGCCTCCCCTCTACCTGCTCACCTGTAGCAGAAAGTGGCTGGAGAAAAATACACAGCCATACTGATGGGTCTCATATTCATTCATGGTCATCAACCTCAAGTGTGTCTTACCAGGACATGGCACTTTTATTTATTCCATTCATTCATTCTCCCAACCTTCAAGAAAACCATTCCGAACCCTCTCATCTCTGCTCTAACCTTCCACACCTCCCTCCTCATCTTACTCTCAGATGATGGCCATGCTTTCCATCGCATAAGGAAAATGGAAACATTCAGAATAGTACTCCTACAGTCTCCCATCAGCAGTTATACCCACCTGTTTGCATCCATGCCTTTTTATTTAGCTTTTTTCCTATTAGCATGCCTGAATGCCCCACTCTCCTAGCGAAGGGCAGTACCTCCATTTGCCCACTAGATCTCATCCCTTCCTCAAGTTATCAAGGTCATCAATCAAGGAAGTCTTTCTCTTTCATAATATTTTTCCTTTACCAGAATTTTCACACTGGAAGCACATGGTTATTTTTTCATTCCTAACAATAATTCTCTCTGTCCATCCATCACCTCACTTCTATCCTTCCCTTTACAGTAAAATCCTTGAAGGGTTGTTAGTTGTTCAGTCTTCCCTTCTCTCTTGAACTCACTCCATCAAGTTCTGCCTTCTTTATACCATTAAAACTGGTTCCATCAAGGTCTCAAATGATTTCTACATTTACAAATCTCATAAGTTCAATCTAATTCCTTCTTTCACTTGAGCTTTCAGCAGCAGATGATAAACTCCTTTCTTACATGTAATGCTTTTTCCATTTGGCTTTCTGGGGACCATATTTGCCTGGTTTTCTCTTTTATTTTCCACTCTTTATCTTCCCAGTCACTAAAGTTTAGGGTATACAGGAGCTTAGTCCTTGGAACTTCTAATACTCTTTCTCTTGGTTATTTCAACCAGAGATATGGATTTAAATACCTTTATCAATGTCTGCCAGATTTATCTTATCAGCCTGGACCGCTCTCCTGAACTACAGACCCTTTTAACCACCCTCCTGATTGATATATCCAATGGGTTGTCTCATAGTTATTTAAAATAGATATATCCAAAGCTGAGCTACCATTATTTGACTCCAAACTTGCTCATTTGCAATCTTCTTTACCTCAGCAAATGCTCAGGCCCCAACTTTTGGTATTATCATTGACTTCTCTGTTTCATAAATCATATCTGATAAACAAGAAAAAGTTATTACTCTTCCTTCAAGATATGCCTGTAGTTTGACCACCTCTCAGACCCTTCACTGTTACCATCGTAATTTAAGCCACCACCATCTCCTCTCTGGATTATTGAAAATATATCCTAACTAATCTCCCTGCAGCCCTTCAGCACAGTGGCCACTCTTGCTGAGCTGGTTAAATTCCAGGTCAGATCATGTTTCTTTCCTGTTCAAGCCCTGAGTTACTTCCCTCTTTATTCAGAATGAGATCCAGGGCTCAGAGAGTAACCCATGGGGGCCTGGAAAACGGCTCTTCATCACTTCTCTGATTGCGTCTCATTACTATCCAATGTGCTCACTTTGTTCCAGCTACACTGGGATTCTCACTGCCAGGCATCACTGCCTCAGGACCTCTAGCCCAGATATTTCCTCTCTCTGGGATTTTCCTTCCAGAGGTATGCATGGCTCACTCACTTTCATCCTTCATATATTTTCTCAAATAGCCCCTCTCAGCGAAGACTTCTCTACCCAACTTATCCAAAATTGTAACCCTGTCATTCTCAACATTTATTCCCTTTCCTTCTTTCCCTCCTTCCCTCCTTCCCTGTTGCGTTCCTTTCTTCTTTCCATCCTCTTCTTATTTTTTTCTCTAGCATTTTTGTCAGGCTCATTATTTGTCCTTTCCATTTGAATTCAGGTTCTATGAAGGTAGGGTTTTGTGGGTGTTTGTTCATTGCTGTATTGTTAGCACCTAGGACAGTGCCTAGCACATAGCAGGAGCTCAATAAACATCAATGGTGCAAATGAATGGTTAAATGAATGCAGGGGATGTTGGGCTTTTACTTCCCATGATATGAACACTATATACCATAAATACAACCTAAGTGTAGATCAGCTTCTCGTTTGTTTAAGCAATCACATCCCACTCTTATACATATCATGCTTATGATTCACTAAAATTCCTAGCTCTTTCTCATAGGAACTCCTGCCAACCCAGGAGTTCCTTATTGCATGTTCAAAGAATTATTTTTAAACATCACACATGGCCCTTTATAAACTTCATCCTGTTATTTTCAACTCAGCAGTCCAAGTCTGCCAAGAGATAATTCTGGATATTGATTTTGATATATCTTGCATTAACATTCTCTACTAGCTTTAACAGACTCTGATTTGACTTCATTTATGTTCATTATAATGTTTAATCAGACAGGACAAATTGAAGAGCTCTGTGGGTTACCAAAAGAGAAGTGACAGGTTGTATTTTCCAGAAACATCTGCACCAATCTGTGTACAAGCTCTTCTTATACTGTGATGCTGACACTCCTCCCTTGATCCTGGACAAGTCTTCAACTGCCTCATTCAATAAAGTAGGGTGGAAATAACTCTATATGACTTCTAAAGCTAAATTAGAGATGATTACATGGCTACTGCCTGGTTCTTTCTTGAGACATGCACCTTGGGTCCATGAGCTGAGGTGTAAAAAGTTCAGCTACACCAAGGCCACCATTCTGAAGAAACGATGTGGAAAGACCACATGAGATAGAGATTGTAGCTTGAGGAGCCCCAGATATTCAAGTCACCAGTTGTTTAAGTCTCTGCAGCCCTGTCACCAGACAGGTGAGTGAAGAAGGCTTAAAGGTGACACTGGTCTCCACCACTGCCTGATTGCAGCTTCATGATAAACCCTAAGCCAGAACTGCCCAGCTGAGTCAGCCCCAAATTTCTGACCACAGGAACCATAAGAGATAATAAATGGTGATTATAGTTTTAAGCCACTTTTTAAAAATATTTATTTATTTATTTATTTGGTTATGTTGGGTCTTAGTTGCAGCAGGCGGGCTTCTTAGTTGCAGTTCACTGGCTCCTTAGTTGTGGCAGCCAGGCTCATTAGTTGTGGCTTGAGGGCTCCTTAGTCGTGGCTTGCTGGCTCCTTAGTTGTGGCATGCGGGCTCATTAGTTGCGGCAGGTAGCTCCTTAGTTGTGGCATGCAAACTCTTAGTTGTGGCATGCATGTGGGATCTAGCTCCTGGACCAAGGATCAAAACCGGGCACCCTGCATTGGGAGCACAGTCTTAACCACTGCGCCACCAGGGAAGTCCCAAGCCACTAACTTATGGAGTGATCTGTTACACAGCAGTAAGTGACTAACACCTACTGTGTTGCCGAGGGTACCTGGTTGAATCCAGTTGTGGGAGCAGTCTGGTCTTTTGATTCAGGTCTTGGGTATTACACATGAGGAGCACTCAAGGTAGGGAGAGTTGCTAGCATCCTCTGTGGGAAGACTTAATGGCTTTACTTTAAATTTATGCTGAATAGTAAATCGTCAAAACACAGGATTGTCTGAGATCAACGAGGATGATGATATAAGTGAGTTGAGATAGAGTGAAGATGATTGGAAAGCAAGCTTTGGGAGGTTGGGGCAAGAATAGAGATGGGCTTTGATTCACAATTTTGCTTAGACTGGCCTTACTTGTCATTTATTTGAGGGAAATTTGAAGAAACAATTGCTTTGGCACTGTGTTGAAATCTCTGCTGACACAAACTCCATTTATCCATTCATTCAATCTCTCCATGCCCCACTGCCCCCTACCCCAGGTCTGATTTGTCAATAGGAAGATCATATTCAGATAACTTTTGAGCTGTAAAGCAGAATGTTACTTCTGAATACCTTTGCTCCAAATCTACATTCTCACATTTGAATGAGGAACCAAAAAGCACTTTCATTTACTCCATGCGTGTCTGATACCTTGCACCCTTTGGATCACCAACATTTTGTAGAGGATCTCTGTTGATTTCCTCTTGCCTTTTCTTTTGATTGTAGGCAGCCTGAGTTTATTTAAAGGTACAAACTCTATCTCAAGTGTTTCATTTAAGGTGATATTTTCTCCACCTCTGTGCCTTTGCTCATCTTTCTGTCATAACACCAATATTTTAAAGTGATTTTATTCCTGTTTATCACTTTCTCAACCTGAACTACAAATCTAAGTGTGTACTCTCCAATAATAGACAATTTGTTAATGTCTTCTTTTCCCAACACCTCTCTGTATGATAATTCTCCAAACCAGTTTAATCACAATGTCTGAAATGTTGCCTGTTGGATGTCTATTTAAGAAGTGGGACACATAGAATAAGGGAAGGTAGCCACAGTTGAGTTTAAATCAATTTAGACTACTTTTAACAAGCTGTGAGGCATTGGCTTTCTCTTATTCCTCCTTTCCTGGTAGGACTTGACCATGCAAAAAATGTACACAAGAATCAGTAGCCAAAAGAGAAGCAAAGAGCAGTGTTGTTAATTTATGGCACTCAAGTGTCAGACAGCTTAATCCCATATTCAAATTACAGCTGAGCTGCTCTTAGTTCTGGAGCCAAAGTGTGTTGTCACCCATGTCCTATTCAGAATCTAAATAATGTTGCTGCAGTGAAGTGATTCTGACAACTCTTTTCCAGTTGGTCACATGGGCAAGAATGGTGCTTTCCTCTGGAAAGCATGTCTGTAGCCTTTTCTTGTGTGCTTAGAACATGTTGACAGTAAGCAGTAAGCTTCTTCATGTGGACCAGTAAGTGAAAGAGAATGTGTGGGGTCTTAGACACTGCCTTTTTTAGACAGAATTCCTATGCCTATGATACCTGACCCAGTAAAATTTTCATACTTTGGTCTATCTGATTATCAACTCCTCCTTCTGTGAGAGGGGTAAGTAATTGAGTAGAAAGGGACCAGAAACTCCTTTGCAGGCACTTCCCTGAATGGGGAGGAGGGAGAGGGTCAAAATAAGTACCTGAGGAATGGGGCATGCCATCTGTCCTAGTCAGTTCTGGCTGCCATAATAGAATACCAGAGACTGAGTGGCTTGAACAACAAACATTCAGTTCTTATATTTCCAGAGGCAGAAAGTCTGAGATCAAGGTGCCAGCATGGTTGGGTTCTTGGAGAGGGTCCTCTTCCCAGTTTCTTTCTTTACATGGCAGGAGGTGGGGGGACACTGATGGAGAAAGCAGGGTGTGGAGAGTGAGAGAGAGAGAGAGAGAGAATATCTCATGTCTCTTAAGATATTAACATAAGGGCACAAATCCCATCATGAGGGCTCCACCCTCATAATCTAATTCTCTTCCAAAGGTCCCACTTCCAAATACCATTAAATTGAGTATTTAGACTTCAAATGTGAATTTAGAGAGAAAACAAACATGCAGTCCATAACACCATCCTTCTTCTGCCCAAACTTCCCCAGACTTTTATTTCCCCTTATCTACTTGAGTTTAACAACTAGGTCAATAGTTGAGTTTGATTGTGACTGACTCTTCAGGACAAATATAACAAGCCACCCCAAGATTTAGTGCTTTAAAACCATAACCATTCATTGTCTCTTGTGAGTCTGTAGGTCAACTGGGTGGTTCTACTGACCTTGACTGGGCCAGCCCACACATCCACCTGCAGTCAACTGGGGAGTCAACTAGAGGCTCGCTGGTCTAGGATGGCCTCACTTGGGACAACATGGGTCTTTTCTATATGTCTCTAAAATCTCTCCAGCAGGCTAGTGTGGGCATGTCCTGATGATCACTGCAGAAAAGCAAGGGCAAGAAAGTCTCTGCTTGTGTCACATTTCCTCTTATTTCATTGGCCAGAGCAAGTCACATAACCATGTCCAGATTCAGTGTGGGAAGGAAATACACAGTTACAGTACAAGGAAAATTCAGCGATCCTATTGATTGGGGCTATGAATGCAGTCAAGAGAAGCAATGTGTCAGGAGAGTCATGCTATCACCTTCTTGACTCTGGTGTCACCCCCATAGAATTTTCTGTTATAACTGAAATGTTCTATACCTCTGAGGTCCAATATGGTAGCCACAAGCCATATGTGGCTATTTAGTTTACATTTAACTTAAATGAGATAAAATTAGAAAATGAGTTTGTTAATTATAATAGCCACATTTGTGTCTTTAGAGCTAGCAGTATACTAATTACTGTTGCTAATATTTTACTCTAAATCAGTGAGGTGAAAAATTGTGCTATTATACTTAGAAGTTCGTATAACAGGTCAAAATAGGCCATTAATTTGGTATATTTGAAGCACTGCTGTGCCCTATTAGGGACTGACTTAAACTGATGAGGTCAAGCTCAGCCAGTTTATTCTTTGGGGGGACTTCCAGCAGCAACCATAGTGGAGAACCTGCTAAAACCTGCAGTGAAGCCAAGTCTCAGATCTAGTTAGCTCTGCTTCACCTACAGGCATTTATTAGCAAGCAGACCTAAGAGTCCACACACGTTGCTCTGCAGGCCCAATAAAAGCTCTGTCTCTACTGTCTGGTGACTTAATAGTAGTTTCCATAAAATATCCACCCAAGACAATGGCAGCAAGTTGCAGCTAAGCCTACAATGGACTCAGACAACTAAGAATCCTGTTCATTATCTGCTGAAGGCTGAATCATTTTACAAATCAAGCTTAGGGTACCATTCCTGATTGAGAAGACTCCAGGAGACCCTGAATTCTATGCTCTCTGCATGTACAGGTCTGAATGGCTCTCACTTATTTCTAACCAACCCAAATATCCTGAGCACAATTAACAGCACCAAGATACACTCATTTCTAAAATCCATTGTGACCGTTAGGGAGACTACTAGGCTTACTAAAGAAAATTCATTTCTGATATCAATTATGCTAATTAACAAAAACTTAGTTGTTGTTCTGAGGTCAACATTTCTGCGGAACTTGTAGTAATCACCCTTAGAGTGTGGGCTTTAATGGAATGCTAACAAACTTCCCTAGAGGGTGGATCGTTACCCAAGGCAACTGAATGTCCACCAGTGGTCTAGATTGAGATGAACATACATGTGTCTATTCTCTACTTGTACTGAAGTATATTAAACTTCAGGTCACATAATTTAAGGTGAAAACTCACACTCATATCTAAGACTCCACTAAAATTATGACAAAATCCATCTTTTCCAAAAGGCTGATTTATTTTTATCTTGTTTAAAATTTTACTGGTAATTTCTAATTGTAAAACATCTGTGCTAGAAAATGTGACAAATGTAAGTTTTGTTAATTACAAATTGCAAAGTTTTGTTGATGTTGTTTAATACATGATACATTTTTGTAATGGTTTCAAGGCAAGATGGAAAAGAGGTGCATTTTTTTTGTTTACAAATTATATCTTTCAGTCCTTCCCTACACATTTTATTTTATATTATTTAAATTCTTTATGCACTTGTTTACCTCTTCATCTACCTCTGTGTTCTTCATCTATCAAACCCTGAAACGCTTTGTTTAAAGTCTTCTCCATTAGTTGTAATTCTGTCCATTTCATCTTAAAGTTTTTAATTTATACATTGGTGAGCTGTTATTTTATGCATACCATTTTATGACTGCTAAATTTACATAGCAAGTGTATATTTGAACAATAAAACATGACACTAATTTGATTCATCTTTCATTGAGCAGGAATGTAAACTTTTGGTAATTTATTATTAATATTATTCAGAAAGGGTATAGGATTGATATAATTTCTGAAGTCTTGCATGCTTACTCTCTTATTTTTCTTCCTTCCCACAAATAGTGATTTGCTTGTCTATGAAATTACTGGTTTACCATCCTTGTCGTTTCTAGACTCTGCACCATTATCTACTGGCGCTATTTTTCTTTCTTTTGAGGTTATTTATCTTCCTCACCTTGTTTTGTTGGAATTTTTGTTTTTATTTATTTTGTATTCTACACATTCAAAAATGCATCTAGCAGGTGTCTAGTTGTGGGTTTTTTCCTTACTCTTTTTGCTGGAATGTGTGAACTTTTTTTAACCATCATACTTGGGTAGTTTATTGACCTCTTCTCATTTAAACTTTGTCTTTATTGCATTTGTTTCTGATTTTCTTTTGTTTTGTCTCACCAGGTATGTTTATAACTCTGAAGCTAGATTTTTATTCTTTATCTCCTTATATATGATATTCTACCACATTGTTTTCATCTATCTTTTTTCTTTAAATTCTGAGAAAAAAAAAAAACCTCTCAATTCTGTCCTTTGCAGCCTCTGCCTCATGGATTAAATTCTCAATGATGTTGGATCTGCTCTCTTCCCTCTAGTGAGGATTTTTATTGGATTTTCTAACATCAGTGTCCTTAGAAGCCTTTCCTATCTCCTCACTCACCTTTTGTACCTTACTCTGAGGTTTTATATTTCATCTTGTTTTTTGTTTGTTTTGATTTTCTGTTTCTATTTTATAATGATTAAGACATAACTTTTGTGTCAATGGGGATTGAGTCATTCATTCAACAATTATTTGCTGAACACCTATTTCATGTTCAGTAGCATCTTTATCAGTCATAGACATTAAACAAAATAATCACACAAATAATTATATCCTGACAAAATCACAGGGTACCCTGAAAGTATGTGATCTGGGGGTAACGAATGGACTCCTTGAGAAGGTAACATTGAAACTAAAACCTGAATGGAGAGCAGGAGTGAGCTAGTGTTGGAGGAGGTGGCTGAGAGCCTCGTAGGCAAAGTGGGCACAGGAGGTAAAAAATTCTGCTCCTTCCATTGTGCTCATCCTCTGACTTTTTAGCATAAAATCCTCTTTCCCTTGATCTGCAGAATTTTTAAGGAGGTCATATCTGAGCATTTTGTGTTTAGCCTTGAGGGGAGTTTTTCTCTGGACCTGGGGAGGGCACAGAACCAGCGGATTGGCCTAAGCTCAGCATTCTGTCCACATGGGTGATAGGGAAGCTCTTTCTCAGGTCAAGCCTAGACCCTGAGCTAATGCTGTGTGTAGAGCTCCCAGTTCAGATGTGTGGATTTCATCCAGTGTGACGTTGCTGGGCTGGGTGTGTCTCCTCTCCACGTGGTTCTCTCACTAGAATTGGCTGCGGCTTTGCTGGGAGGTTAGATGCCAAGGCTCTGGGACTCAGGGTCAGACTCATGAGAAGCATTTTTCTCTTCTTTTCTCCCAGTAAGTAGAGCTGCTCTGTGTCACGAAGCAAAACATGAACAACACCCTCTCAATGACTTTACAGAGAGAGGACATTCCTTCCAAATTCTGCAACTAGGCCACTTGGCACCCTTCGTTTTGGGGTCATGTGATCATTTGTTTTGCTTGTTTCATCTTCTGTGGATTTGTATGTGTTTTAGTGGCATGTACGGTGTTGTAACAGATGCTATTTTAAACTGGACATCTTTGCAAGTATTTTTATTCTGCAAAACTTCTTGGAACTAGCTGATTTTAAAACCAGAGATTCTTTTCGTGAGTTAAAACATCTTAGCAGAAAGAAAAAGCATATATGAAGCCTAGATCAACATGTTTATTAACTAGTACTTTTATTGTCGGATATGAACCTGTGAGGATTCAGGTCAGAAGCAGAGATGAGAAGAGAGAACACTCATATGTGTGTGGGGAGTCCCAGTCTGACCTTAAATGTCACCTTCCTGGAGTCACACCCCCTCTTTGCAAAAGGAGGGACTGGGAAAAGTCAGTGTTTTTTGAGTTGCTCCGAAATGTTCTAGGGCCTTTCCACACAAAGTATGTTCCTGCACCAGCTGTGTTATATCACCTGAGAGCTTGTGAGAAATGCAGAATCTCAGGCCCCCATCCAGAGATATTGAATCTGAATTTTAACAAGATTCCAGGTGATTCCTACACTTGGTAAAGTTTGAGAAACACTGATCCTGGGTGACTGGGGCTCCTCTGGGGGCTGTGGGAGAGGGAAAGAGAAGGTCCAGAGAAGAGGGGTTCTCTTCACTGTGCTCCCCTTGACCTGCCTCAAACAGGAAGTGCTGTTTTTTGCCTTAAAAAAATAATTAACAGTGCCCAGATATTTCCTTTTGAGAAAGACAGGTCCTAATGCAAATAAGAAAATTGATGGTCATCAACATCCTTTCCGCTTAAAAGTTTCGCAAATACACTTTCTCTTCAAGACAAGAGACAGGCAAATTTATGATAGGTATAAAGGAAAACAATGAATACCATATCAAGCATACGAACTTGATTTTTTTGGAGCCCATGTAGGATTAGCTTGAGATAGGACTGCCAGAAATCCAGGAGAGGACACACTGCTTTCTGCAGAAGGGAAGAAATTGATGCTGTCCCAGCCCAAGGCCCAGGAGACAGGCTCACGCTGAATGCCCCCAGAACTCAGGGGAGGAGCAGGGCAGCTCCCCCAATATTTCCAGTCTCTGAGCCAAGTTTTAGGGGATGTCAAATTTTGGCATAAGACGTAAGATGGTCAAATAGCAAATTATGTCATCAGTGGTGAGGTGTATTTACACTCATTTGGCAAGATGTATTATTAGTTCTTATTCAACAACAACAACAAATTCAAATATTCAATTATCACCTTCCCTTCTTCTCAGCTATTCCCATAATACAGCTGTATAACAATCACTCCAAAACTCAGTGCCTTAAGGCATTATTATTATTTTAAAAATTTTCTCACTAATCTGTGGGTTGACTGGGAGACTTGCTGGTCTGGGCCGGGACAGCTCATTTTCTGAGGTGTGCTAGCACATTGCTTAGGGCTGGCTGGTCTGAAGTGTCCTCTGCTGAGGAGTCTCTCCCATCTCTCCACTAAGCCAGCTCACGTGTGCCTGTGATTGCAGGGAATCCCAGAGAAGCGACAGAGGAAGCAGACATGTGCAAGCGTTTCCCATGCCTTTGCTTTCCCCACTTTGCTAACTTCCTATTGGTCTAAACAACTCACATGGCCAAGTCCAGAGCTAGAGTGGGAGGGGCTCGAAAGTTACAGGACAGAGTATGGATGCAAGGAGGGCATTAATTAATTAAATTGCATTTAAATTAATTAAATTAAACATCAAGCTACTACACCTGGTCTTAAATAGGAATTGGCAGGAATTCAGCCTTAGAATTACAGTTCTCACTGAAAAAGGGAGTGTTGGAACAGGGATACCTCAGACAGCTGGATCTCAGTGAACTGCAGCCAGAAATGATAAGCACTAACTAGTACAAAGTGGATAGATTGAGGGCTTTATAATATGATGGTTAGATTATGATAACATAGGGAAAAGTATATGGAACACATTCTATTTTCTCATTTCTGGTTTGGGAGATACCATGTCCTTTCTGTCCTATTAATGTACTCAACAAAAGCTAAGTTTATGATTGCCCAGATGATTTATGGCCAGTTCAACTTTACTGGGTACCAGTGTGGCACTTGTGTGTGACCAGTTATCTCTGCCAAGTCCTTTGTCCATGGTTTACTTCGGACCTCCTGTCGTGGTCTGCCTTTAAAGTGTTTTTGTGTCAGCATTTGAGAAAGCTGTTGGCTGGCAGGTACCACAAGATGGATTTGTCTCTTGAATCTTAGGTAGTCAGAAATAAGCTGCCTCACCCACCTGCCCCTTTATCCCAGAGAAAGCATTGCTGGAGATGTCCAGACCTGGGAGGGAGAGTCAGACTAAAATCTGTGACCTGCCCTAAGTATGTCAGTAATAACCCCAATTAATTTGAGTCTGGTTTTCTCTCCTTTTGGAACCAGGAGCATATTGGGTGGGAAGGTTAATGCAGTGCCGTCTTATCTCCTCCAGGCTGTTCTGCCAACTTGGAATAGTTTTGCATCTCCTCCCTGGGAAGGAAATGTGCTTTGCTGTAGTGATAAGGAGGATGGTAAAGAGGTCAATCCAGGGAGATTAGGATGCCTACCACCATCTTCCCGTACTGTGCCCGGTTATTATGAATCTGGGAAGTGAGAGGCTGCAGTTAATTTTAGTTCTGAGTAACTCAGTCTCTAAGGGGTTCATCTGAGAGATGCAAACAACTCTAAAGAAGCTTGTTAAAAAGACTTCATGCTGTGCATCCAGGGAGAGGACCTGCATGTGATTTTTTTTTTTTTTTTTTTTTTTTTTT